>NW_006209346.1:1137806-1150858 GCF_000334495.1 Tupaia belangeri chinensis
TGTGTGTGTGTGTGTGTGTGTGTGTGTGTAAAAAAAAAAGAAGCGTGTCCTCTAGATAGAACTGTGCCCTATGGGTCCAAGTTCCAGCTTCACTACTAGTAAGCTGTATGTTCCTGAACAAGGTGCATAACCTCTCTGTGCCTTACTTTTCTTATGAGTAAAGTGTAGATACTAGTAGTATATACCACGTGAGGTTGTTGTGGAGATGAAGGAGACCATTGTGAAAAGTTTGATGAGCTATTGTTATGAGGCAAACACTGGGCATGACACCAAGGATGCAAAACTGCATTGACAGACAGGTGGGAAAGAGCCATACATTGAAAATTGAGTAGAGCTGAGCCAGCCCCATAGCCTAGTGGTCAAGGGAAACCCTATCCCATGTGACTGACTGTGGTTCAAATCTCAGCCCTGGTAACTCGAAGGACATGCTGGGCACGTGAGTGCACAAGCTCAGGATCCTGGCAGAATGGAGAATGCAGGTGTGTGTGTGTGTGTCTGTGTGTGTGTGTGTGTGTGTGTGTGAGCACCACTCCAATGTCTTTTCTCCCTCTTCCTTTCTCTGTGTTTCTGGTGAGCACACAGCACACTCTTGGCAATGGGAGGGGGAAAGACAGAAAATTTAGTAGAGCGAGTTTTTAAAAATCATTTTGTCAGAAGGCTTATGCACTCACCAGAGAGACAGAGAGAGAGGGAAAGTGAGGAGACCCTCACTTGAGGTTTTGTTCATGCTGCGGTCCCTTCTCCATTACTCCCTCCCTTCTGGATTTTGGGCCCATGTGCCCAGGATGTTTCTTAAGCCACAGCACTCAGGACTCGAACTGTGCGGTCAGCCACATGGGATCCAGCCAACTTGACCACCGCGCCACCAGCTTGCCCAGTACAGTGGGGTTTTTTTAAAGAACTTCTAAATGAGGATTGTCTTTTGAGTCAATTCTTCTCTTCGGACAGGGGTTACTGAAGGCAGTCATGGCTTCCGAAAGCAAGGTACCCAGGGTTAAGCTCGCCGATTAGATGGACTTTGTAATCAACTACATGGCAGCGGCGAGACTTCCATATAGAGATGCGCTATAGTGAGGATCAGGGTGGCCGGCTCGTCACACGTTGGCTGACATAGCCTACAAGTGTGATGGCAAAAGTGCCAGTCATGGTGATTTTGTACTACCTTGGAGTAACAGAATGGAGGGACCGCCCAAGAGGCCTCGCTTGTCACGTGCCAAGCACTCTGCGAAACTGTTTATTTCCATCAGCTCCCTGAATGCTCCATAGCTCTGCACTATACATAGAATTACCCTCATGTGATAGATAAGGAAATTGAGCCTCAGAAAAGCAAAACAACTTGCTCCAGGTCGTACAGCTGGTATGTGGTGGAGCATGAGAGCAAACGCTTTGCCTAAATAAGAAGAACCAAAGTCAGCAGTATTCCAAAACCAGCATCAGAAGAAAAAAAAGCTGTGACTAATAACCGTTCAAATTCCCCCAACTTTCTAAGGAGTTTTCATTAAGGCCCTGTTCTTTTATATAGGCTAAGCTCTATCAGTTTTTCCTTTATTGTTTGCATCAGGGGAAGTTTAGAAGTAAAGCACTTTCTATGACAAATACAGTAGGGTTTCTTTTTTTTTAATTTTTTATTTATTCATTCATTTATTTTAATTTGACCAGAGAGAGACACACACAGAGAGAGAGAGAGAGAGAGAGAGGGAAGTGAGAAAGCCAGCCACTGGGTCTGGGACTTGAACCGTGATCGGGCATGTGGGAGTGTCCAGAGCCTTAACCACCACACCAATAGGTTTTCTTTTTTTTTTTTTTTTTGTCTTAAGAAGAAATGATATATCTATGCCTCTCCTCCAGTAGATTTTTCATTAAAAAATAAAAGCAAGTACATTGCATTTAAAATGTTTGAGATTTTTGTCTCGTCATGGGCTATACCCAGCACGTTACTGTTGACAGGGAAAGCCTTTTCAGGCAGTAGACTTCTTACAATAGGATTATTGGGAGAGCTCTTCACTCTTCACCTCACAGACTAACCTAAGTCAGTTTAAATCGTTCTCCGCAGGACATATCAGACTGAAAACTGCAGGAGAGGCAACAGGACAGCTTTTCCTTTTTATCATACTCTCACCAATAGAGAGGGTGGCAGTGCCCACTCAGCATCGCTAGAGAAGGGACAAAAGGTTGCAGGGATGCCAGACCCATTCTGGACAGCTCTAGCCTCACTCACGTCCACCAGAGGGCGCTCCAAAATCTCACATTACTAATCTGCAGAGACTTCTTGAGAATTTCTCACCGTCACCAACTAGCATTCTCACC
Source organism: Tupaia belangeri chinensis (assembly GCF_000334495.1). Lineage (NCBI taxonomy): Eukaryota > Metazoa > Chordata > Mammalia > Scandentia > Tupaiidae > Tupaia > Tupaia belangeri. Next base: position 1,140,114 of record NW_006209346.1, read on the forward strand.
AGTATGGGGAATTAATAAGGGTTAAATGTGACAATAAATATGGCCCAATAAATATTAGCATCTCTTTTATCTCATGCCCAAATAAGCATCACGAGAGTATAAATACGTTTTTCTGGGAAGTTAGCTAGCTTCTCAGCACAGTGGTTTTTCTGGGTTGACAACTTGCCTCATGACTCAGAGCATTCCAGCTCAGGAATAAAAGACTCCCGAGTCCCCGCCCTCCCAAAATTGCTGAACCCATGCCCACTGTTGATGCTGTATGTCAGAATGTACCACAACCTCACAGTCAGAGAAACTGCTTGGCAACTTTCGGCCAGAGGGCGGCTGGGGATTTCAACCGTGAAACATGGCTGCTGGTACCTGCCAGGTCATTGTCTCCAGGACTGCCTCTGTAAGGAGGAGCACATCATAGCAGTGGGAACTCTGGTCTAGAAGTAGAGAGCTCTGGATCCCACTCTTCGGCGTCTATCCATCCATTGAGTGATCTTGAGCAAGTCCCCGTAGGTCCTTGGGCCCCTGCTTCCCCTTTGTAAAACAAAATATTGAATCTAGAATCTCTTCCACTTTGGTTCTATTCCTTTCATCAGGGCCAGGCATAATCCAGCAATGGTAGACTACATACACTGTTTACAAACTTTATGTTTCTACTCTTCAAAAACCAAACTAATTATACCGTTTTTGCTTCAGAAGTCTAGGTGCCCATCTGGCTAAATACCTGTTTTCTTATTAGCTAATTACATTTTTGAGTCAATATAGACTCTGTTGCATGAGTTAGGCCCATTTTCCAATTTGGTTAAAAAGACCAATGGCCTCAGAAAGGATAACTTTATCCCCAAACTTGAAGTGGACATTGTATATGCATAACCCATAGTATACTATATTTAAACTGCTCCACCTACTTCTACCCCATTCCCACTTTTTTGCTGATATTTTCCACTCTAAACTACGGGAAGGGAAGAGAAAACACTTCAATGGGGGATAGTCACACCACAATTGTTTGTGCTCCAATTCTTCATTCTGTCAGGGTCTGGGCATGTGCCAACACTGGGACTTGAACCTTGGTCAGCCACATGCGATCCCGCTTCCTCTGTGCAGTACTTTACCTGTAATGCTATGTGGCTGGCCCACATTTGCTTATCCTTGTCCACACAATAGCCCTAGGAGATCATCCGTAATGGACATTTGAAATGCTAGTTAGGAAAAGGCTGAATGTCCACCAGAATGGGCCCCCAGCAACAGGGCATTCACCGGGTACGTCGCCTGTGGTTTAAAATCTAGTCTTGGGCTTTGTGGATCCAGACGGTTCTCCAAAATGAACCTGTATTGATGAAATTCCCAGGTATTGAACTGCAAAAAAGTGAGGCTTGTGGATTCATTTACAGCGAGAAATGCAGCTGTTGGGCCAACCAGAAGGCTTGAGTCAGCAGAATGGAACATTTTCTCCCAGTATGCTAATTGTTTCAGAAGCCAAATTATAATCAGAAGGCCAATTTATTCACTTAAAAGGAAAAATACAAATTTTAAATGAACCAGATGTTCATATTAGCTCAGCCTTTCCTGACAGATAAACTACAGAGGAAGCCCAATTACTCTCTATAGAAGATTCTTGGTGAGCAGGGAACCAGAGAAAGGGGCATCCGCCCACCCTAAGGTGTGTCTTTCAGCAAAGGCAGCTGGAGGCCTCCGACTGCTGCCCATGGAAGGGGTAATCTTGCCAAGAAAGCTGTTAGTACTTAAATCTAGTGTGCCAAGTCTTCTTCTCCCTGCATCAAGCACGAGTGGGTACTGCCAATACTAGACTTGAAAACTCCATTTTCTCTGCTTCTGTTTCCCATGGTCCTTGTCCAAACAGAGTTACAATATAAATAATTAGTTTTCTGCTTACTTTCTGGGACTGCTCCCAAATTATCTCAATTGGAATTTTTGCAGTTCCAAAACTTGTTGGTCACACATTTATGAACAGTGTCTCAGTTTCCTTGCACAGATGGCTAATTCAGCTCACTAAGTATAGATTTTTAGTGGTTTGACTCTTGTAAATCTCGTTTTGATGTCTTGAGCAGCATTGCGCTTTCTATATAAAAAGTTATACGCATGCATGTTTCACAACTTTAGGAATAGAGGCCCAGAGAGGCTGAGTGCCTTGCCCTGGGTCTGTGTGATTGGTAGAAATGGAACTCAAATCCAGATCTTCTGAGTTCAGATTCACATTTGTTACATTGTATGTGATCGAGTTGTCTACTATTAGTAAATTTTATTTTGAACAAAGAAAGATCCATTTCCAAAAATTATCTTTAAAAAATTTTAACTGAGGGGCCAGCAGGTGCATGGTGGTTAAAGCGCTGGACTCCCACATGGCTAACCACAGTTCAAGTCCTGGACCTGGTGACTTGCTTTCTCACTTTCTTTCTCCCTCTAGTGAGAGTACTTGCCCTATAACAAATGAAAATAGTAATAATTAAATAAGTACTTCTTAAAATTATTTATTCATTTAATTTTATCTGTTATTACTATTTTTAAATTTGCTATAAGGCACATGTGCTTAGCAGAGAGAGAAACACAGAGAGAGAGAGAAAGAGAAAGTAAGCCAACAGGTTTGGAACTCAAACTGTCATCAGCCATATGAGAGTCCAACACCTTAACCACCTCTCCACCTACTGGCACCAATAAATAATTATTTAAAAGCAATTTTTTTTTTTAAATTAAAGAACTTTCTGTTAACTGACTTTTTTTTATGGTGGTTGGTGGGGTCAGAGGTTGTTGGATAAAAGTATGTAATAAAGAAGATGAGAAGAAGTAAACAAAAAAGTCACTCAGACATAACTGCCTGTGGCAGAGGGTCATGAGGTCCAAGCACAGAGCATCCAGAGATCTTGTTGAGAGTAAAGAGTAAGTAGATGTGTTTTGTTGCAGAATCTGAGTGTGTCAGAGGCAAGAGGAAAAATTCTCCACTACCGGGTGACGTTGCAGGAAGTGACAGGGGGGAAAACTATACTACAGAACATCACAGCACACACCTCCTGGACCTGGGTCATTCCCAGAACTGGGAATTGGGCTGTGTCTGTGTCTGCAGCCAACTCAAAAGGCAGCTCCCTGCCCACTCGTATTAACATAACAGACCTGTGTGGGGCAGGTAAGTACCAACTTTTCTTCAACATTGCCTTTGGGAAACAGTCTAAGTCATCTCTTATCTCCTGCAGGCCCAGCCCAGGGCCTAACATGAGTAGCAGAAGCTTGGACTTTGAAGCCAACAGCTTTCAGAAGCTGTCTTTTCCAATCAATCTATAGAAGGTCTTGCATAAGTGAATTAACACCTGTGAGCTTCAATTTTCTCCTCTCTAAAATAAGGATTACATTATTGTCTCGCAAGTCATTATTAGATTAAATACATAGCAGGTACTTAGCAGATGTTAAGGAAATGTTAATTACATTACATTGAACAGTAATTCTTAACTAATTTTTTTAAAGATTTATTTAGTTTTATTTATTATTCATTTTTAATTTGCTATAGGGCATGTACACTCACCAGAGAGAAAGAAAGCAAGAAAGCAAGCTGCCAGGTCCAGGACTTGAACTATGGTTGGCCATGAAGGAGTCCAGTGCCTTAACCACCATGCTACCTGCTGACCTCACAGAAGTAAGAATTGCCATATAGCCTAGTGGCTAATTGAGCTGGATCCTACATGATCTAATTCCAGTCCTGGCAACTGGAGAAACATACTAGGCATGTGTACACGAGTGACTAAAATCCCAATAGAAAAGAGAAATGGAAGAGAGGGATTGCAGCATGACCACATCCCATTGGGGGATATTCTTTCCCTCTCTCTGAGTCTCTCTCTGATGAATACACATGCCCTCTTGTAATTTTTTTAAAAATAGGAATAAGTGCTATTATAGTCTAGGAAAAATATTTTATACTATAGCCAAAACATATCTTAAAACTGATCATATTAAAATGAAATTCTTACTGTAATGAAACTATAGAAAAATTTTGCTATCATACAGCTCTTTTTCACACAAATTTATATATGTATCCAATATCTTCATTGAAAAACTCAACTGGATGTAGAATTGCACATTTTTTAGTCATATCCTTTGACAATTAACTTCTCAGGATAAAAGCTTGTGATTAGTCATTAAAATGGATATAAATGCTGTTTCTCAAGATCTATATTATAAAAGGAATCCACGTCAAGATCATTGGCCTAACTTCAAAAAATTGTCTAAATAGAATAAAACTCTACAGTTAGATCCTTCCTTAAAATACACTGTAGCAATTTCATCTACATGTGGGTCTAGCCATCATTATCTTAAAGAAGTTTCTTCCAAAACATTATTATTGTATATACAGTGCTACATATTGGTTATATATCTTTTGTCATATATCTGAAAACAGAGGTAATATAGTAGATGAACACACTAGAAGAAAATACCAGTAAAATTGGTATAACCTTGAGTTGGCAGATAGGTTAAAGAATGACTCTTTAGAGTTAGAGTTGCTGTTACCAAAGACCTAACTCTAGCCACTTATTTATTCTTTCACATGAAAGTTCAGAGGTGAAGAGCCTAGGGCCAGAGTGACAGCTTTGTTACATCATCAGAACTCTAGGCGGCTCTTCTTCCTTTGCCTCTGCCAGGCTTGGCTTTCATCCTCAAGATGGAAATGGTCCAAGATGGCTACAGAGCTCTAGCTGATTCCTTCCAGGCAGCTGACAAGAAGCAAGAAAGGCTCAGCCTTCACTCTTTTTTTTGTTTTTTCTTTTGGAGAGGTTTTTGCTATAGGGCGCGTGCGCTCGCCAGACAGACAGAGAGATAGAAAGCAAGAAATCACCCCCCAAAGGGGATGGCCATGCCACAATCCCTTCTCCTCCACTCTCCTCTCGGGATCTTGGGCACACATGCACATGTGCCCAGAGTGAGTTTAAGCCACCAGGTCCGGGACTCGAACCACGATTGACTACTTGGGAGTCCAGCGACATAGACATTATGCTAACTGCTGGTACCCAGCCTTCACTCTTGAGGAGCTTTGCTTAAAGTCATACAATGCTCAAGTTCCTTGGCCCTCAACTGTCACCTGGCCACACCCAGTTGCAAAGGAGGCTCAGTAACGTATTTCAGGCAGCGTTATTCTCTTGCTAAAGAAGATGAGAAGGTGTTTTCAGGCAACTGGCAATCTCTGCCTCCTGTTAGGAAAGGCTCTGAAAACAGAGACCTTGTAAGAAAAAAATGAATTACGTACAGGAAAAAAAATAAAATACTCTTCTAATTTATGCATAAGAAAATAAAATTTTAAAAGCATAGTAAGTGAAGATTTAAAACATAAATAGCAATTTAAGAAAAAATACTTATTACAGTTTTAGCAGAAAGAGGGTTATCTCTATATATATGGCTATACCTATATAATTTTTTTCAGACACTTAAGGCATCAGGGGATGTGGACAAGCAACTCAGAAAATAAATATAAAAGGTGCAATAAAGATATGAAAACATGGGACCAGCAGATTGTGTAACCGTTACATCGCTGGACTCCTACGTAGTCGAATGAGGTTCAAGTCTTGGACCTGGCTTCAAACTCATGCAGGGCACATGTGTGTGCATGCCCAAGATCCTGAGAGGAGAATGGAGAAGAGATTGCACAGTGGCTAGCCCCTCTGGAAGATGATTTCTCACTTTCTGTCTCTCTGCCTCTCTCTGTCTCTCTGATGAGCACACATGCCCTGTAGCAAAAAAAAAAAAAAAAAAAAAAACTCTCTAAAAGTATCAAAAAATTAAAAAGATATGGAAACACACTTAGCCTAACTAGCAATCATGAGACACAAATTTTGAAAAAAAAAAAATCAGACTGAAAAGTGTAAATAGAATTCACACACCCATGTGGGCAAAGGTATGGGAAAGCTTGTACACTCTGATGAGTGTGTAAATTGGTGCAATTTTCTGGAGAGCAATTTGTCAATAAGTAGCAAACTTTAAATATAAACATATATTTTGACCCCAAATTTTATTATTAGAAATGTATTTTCAGCATGTAAGTGCTTAAAAAGGTAAGTACAAAGATGTGTATTGAGAAAGTGTTTCAAATAGTGAAATGCTATAAACAATCTAAATGTCAAATAATAGAAAATGAACTGGTTAACCGCACGATGACGCGCACCTGCCTGAATCCCACACCAGCCTTAAAATGATGTTTTACTTATACTTTTATTGACATGGAGAGATTCACATCATAAGTGAAAAAGAAGACTTTCAAAAGTACATATGGGATGATGGCATTTTAAGCATATATTTATACGAGTACTCACTTTTGCACAGTAAAAACAGGTGGAATATACATGGAAATGTCGATAGAAATCACCTCTGCATCATGAGGTTACAGTGACTTTTCTTTCCTTTTGTTTTTCTATTCATATTTTTCTTAAATTGGTAAGTACTATATATTCACACACACATAGAGAGTTCTCATGGTATTGAATTGGTAACGTTAAATCCTGCAGGAGGGAATTGGCATCAGACCGATGTTTAGTATGTCTTTAAAATGTAATATACCAGAATACCTTACATCTTCAAGGAGACTGCAGATGAGTGCTTTGGTTGTAAACTTCATGAATGTTATGGTCCCATTCTGGGTTCCTTATTTAGGTTTGGTAACAAATTCTCAAAATAACATTTCACATTTTACAGTTCACCTCTACTGTTATCATGCAGTGGTCATTTATTGATCCAGCCACTGCTAAACAAAACAAAAAAAAAACAAAAGCAGTAGCTAAAAACATACAGGAGATTTAAAAAAAATAAAGTTACCTAAGTATAGGGGGTGGACTTGAGTTAAAACAAACAGACTACAGCACAGTGTATTAGCATGAGGTTAGAGGTGTGTGCAGAGTGGAAAAAATAATGTCCTGACATTATTTAGGTTGATTTATGTTAGGTTTGAGAATTCAGAGGCTAATTTATAATAAAAGGCACCTGTCATAGCCTTGTAAACCAAGAGGCACAAGAATGATTTTATTAGTTTATGATAAAAATGCAATGAGTGCTACACTCACCAGTCAACAAATAAAGTGTATTTAATCTTTCAAAGACTGGGTCTCTCTACTCAAGAACTCTTTTTTTTTCTTTTTTTTGGAGAGGTTTTTGCTATAGGGTGCGTGCGCTCACCAGAAAGACAGAGACAGAGAGATAGAAAGGGAGAAATCACCCTCCAGGAGGGATGGCCATGCCACAATCCCTTCCCCTCCATTCTCATCTCAGGATCTTGGGCTCGCACGCACACGCGCCCGGCGTGAGTTTAAGCCACTGGATCCAGGACTCGAACCGCGGTCGACTACATGGGAGTCCAGTGACATAGTCATTACGCTAACTGCTGGTCCCACTACTCAAGAACTCTTGAAAGTACAGGAAGAGTCAGAAGCCAATAGAGTAATAAATGGAGGACCACGCAGATGTCAGAGGCTGAGGCCCCGGAGGTGAAGTAACTAAGCCAAGCTCACACAAACAGTTAGTGACAGAGCTGGCCTGAAAAGCCACTTGGCTCTTAGGTGGCACTTTTTCCAAATGCCTTGAACCTCTTCATAATGCCTACAGAAGTACTCAGTGAAAACGGACATGGGAAATGGAATGATTGAAGCTAAAGGAGTAAGTTTGAGAGGTGACAGGGGGAAGGTGAATTGTTAGCAGTTTTCAAAGAAAGAATATGCCCTAGCAAATTTCATGGGGGGAAAAAGTCCGGGCTGATTCCTAGCAAAGGTGATGACTCAGAGGCTGGAGAACTGCATGCGATGCCAGAGTGATTTTCTTAGCTAATTCCAGAGAAAGCAGAGGTTCACCTGGCAAAGGGTCTTGCCAACTGGTGCTCAATAAATACTGCTTGTGAACATTGACAGATAACCTACATGAATTATTAGACTTGAATTTAATAAATGTATTAAACAGTGCAGATACTTCCAGTTTTCAGTCTAGCATGTCAAACTTAGAAGTCATTACTTTGTCCTAAGAAGAAATAAAAAGCTGAACAAGTTGAAAAATCAACAAGTCTTCATTGACTCATCCGAGAAGTGAGGTTACTGGACAAGCCACTATCCCCGAAACTGGAAGACAGGAAATATGGAGAGTCAGACCAGAGTAGAAAGCCTCAAGCAGAAACCTCCATGGAGATCAAGGCCAAGGCAGGAAAACCTGAACTGCAGCAAATTGCTGGCAGCTCAGAGTGCATGAATCTGAGAGTTAAAGACTCTACTGTGAGGACCAGCGGTTGGCGTAATGGCTATGTCACTGGACTCCCCTGTAGTCGACCATGGTTCGAGTCCTAGACCCAGTGGCTTAAACTCATGCTGGAAGCATATGCGTGTCTGTGTGTGTCCAAAATCCTGAGAGGAAAATGGAGGAGAGGAGAAGGGATTGTGGCATGGCCATACCCCCAGAGGGTGATTTCTCTCTGTCTTTCTGGCAAGCGCACACGCCCTATATCAAAAAACAAAAAAAGACTCTACTATGGCCCAGTCACAGGGGGTCCCCACACTTTAATGAGTTTTACCTCAAGAAGCTTGGTCAGGTTCTGTTGATGAATATCAGAGAAATTCCCTCATGCTTCTGACGCAAGGAAGGGAAAAATAACCAGTTTTAAATATATCAGAGCCTTCTGTTCTTACAAGGCCTGCCCACATGAGAAACTATTTTACTGGGGCTCTTTCCAACTATAAATGGTGGCAGGCGATAAAGCTGTGAAGCAGGATACTAAGGAGAAGAAACCTGAAGCCAAGAGGGCTGATGCCAGTGGCAAGGTTAAAAAGGGTGACCCCAAGGCCAAAAAGCCCAAGAAGGGGAAGCCCCATTGCAGCCGAAACCCCGTCCTAGTCCGGGGCATCGGCAGACACTCCCAGTCTGCCATGTATTCCAGGAAGGCCATGTACAAGAGGAAATACTCGGCCACTAAATCCAGGATCAAAAAGAAAAAGGAGAAGGTTCTTGCGACTGTTACAAAACCAGCTGGTGGAGACAGGAATGGTGGTACCCAGTGGTTAAACTGCGCAAAATGCCTAGGTATTATCCTACTGAAGACGTACCTCGAAAGCTGTTGAGCCACGGCAAAACACCCTTCAGTCAGCATGAGAGAAAGCTGCGAGCTAGCATCACTCCTGGGACCATTCTGATCATCCTCACTGGACGCCACAGAGGCAAGAGAGTGGTTTTCCTGAAGCAGCTGAGCAGTGGCTTGCTACTTGTAGCTGGATCTCTGGTCCTCAATCAAGTTCTACTGTGTAGAACACACCAGAAAGTTGTCACTGCCACCTCCACGAAAATTGATGTTAGCAAAGTAAAAGTCCCAAAACACCTTACCGATGCTTACTTCAAGAAAAAGAAACTGCGGAAGCCCAGACACCAGGATGGTGAGATCTTCGACACAGAGAAGGAGAAATACAAGATTTCAGAACAGCACAAAATTGATCCGAAAGCTGTGAACTCTCAAATTTTACCAAAAATCAAAGCTATTCCTCAGCTCCAGGGTTACCTGCGATCCGTGTTTGCTCTTACAAATGGCGTTTGTCCTCATGAATTGGTGTTCTAAATTTTTTGCCCAAGAACCCATTTAAATAACTGATTTTATATATATGTGCATATATGTGCATATATGTATGTGTGTGTATACTGATCATATGCATATGTGTGTGTGTGTATATATGTATATATATATATATATATAGAGAGAGAGAGAGAGAGAGAAAGAAAGAGAGAGAAACTGTTTTACTGGAGCCTAAACCACTGGAGTTTTACCAGAGCCTAACCAGCCAGATGGAAAGGAAATAACCACCTCCAGCATGTCACTCCACGTAGGCAGAAAGGAAATATCCCACCCCAGCCCGTGGTAGCTAACCTGCCCCACATCTGGGGGGGGTTGGGGAGATGAAGAAGCATTTGTGAAGTTTATAGTTCAGGAGCTCAGGCTCACTAAAAGATCAAGCCTAAATATAAGATAATAAAACGCTTCCCTCTTCCCACACCTTCTCACATTACTAAAAGCCGGCTTACTACATTCCTTTTACTCAGTAGGTCATAGTCACCGTTCACCAAAAAATTCCCAGGCAAAAAGACACAATCTGTTTAGACAAAATAAGCACGAAACCCAGGCTCAGTTATGGCAGGGATGTCGAGATGATCAGACTGGGAATTTAAAACAACTCTGATTAATATGCTAAGTGCTCCAATGGATAACGTAGAGAACATGCAGCAACAGATGGTCAGTGTCATCAGAGATGGACATACTAAAAAGGATAGCAAAGAAATGCTAGAAATCAGAAACGCTAACAAAAATCAAGGCTGTCTTTGATGGGCCCACTAATAGGATGGACGTGGCTGAGAAAGGAATTTCGGAGTTTGAGGCTATATGAATTGGAAACTTTGAAGCTGAAAAGCAAAGAGAGTAAAGAGTGGGAAAAAAAAGAACAGAATGAAATATGCAAAAACTGGAACAGCTATAAAAGACGTAACATAAATACAGAAGGGAAAGAAAGGAACAGAAGAAATATCTGAAATAATGATGACTGAGAAGTTCCCAAGTTAATGTCAGATGCCGAACCACAAAAGAAGCTCAGGAAACACCAATCAAGATAAATGCCAAAACAAAACAAATAAATAAACAAAACTTTCACCTATTCATATCAATCAAACTGCAGAAAACCAAAGACAAAGAAAAAAAAAATCTTCAAAGAAGCAAGGTTGGGGGAGATAGGAGCGACTTTGCAAGGGTAAGAAGC
>NW_006209346.1:1150876-1184751 GCF_000334495.1 Tupaia belangeri chinensis
GTAGAGTGAAATATTTAAAGTACTGAGAGAAGAACCCTCACCACCCTAGAATTCTGAACCTTGTAAATGATCCCTCAATAATGAAAGAGAAGTAAATACTCTATCAGACAAACCAAAAATGAAAGAAGTTGTTGCTAATAGACCTGCTTTGTGAGAAATGTTGAATGAAGTTCTTAAGAGAGAAGGAAAATGATGCAGGTCAGAAATTCAGCAGGGAAGGAATAAGTGAAGGTAAAAATACAAATTTTAATTAGTCTTACTCTTTTTTCAAATAATTATTCATTTAATTCCACTTGTTATTATAATTATTATTATTTTACCAGAGAGAGAAAGAGAGAGAGAAAGGGAAAGGGAGAAATCAAGCCAACAGGTCTGGGACTCTGTACTCAAACCGCAGTCGGCCATGTGGGAATCCAGTGTCTTTAATCACCACGTCACCTGCTGGCCCCTAATTATTCTTATTCTTAATTGATCTGTTACTGTTTTGATATAATCATAGTAACAATTTACTTGATTATATATGCTTGTATAAATTATTGTGTGCACTCATAAATAAAAGTAAAGTTAGTAATAGCAATGCTACAAGGGATAGGAAGGAGAAATTAAGAATATTTTGTATTATAAAGTGCTGTCACTAACCATGAAGCAGTATAGTGTTATTTCAAACTGGATTTGGGGGGGGTAGCAGGTGGCATGGTAGTTAAGGTGCTGGACCCCCACATGGTCTTCCATGGTTCAAATCCTGCACCTGGCAGCTTTCTTTCTCTCTGTCTCTCTCTCTCTCTCTCTGATCAAATTTAATAATAATAATTAAAAATTTAAATAAATAATTATTTGGAAATGGATTAGTTGTAAATGTATATTGCAAACAATAGGACGAGAACTAAGTTTATAAAGTATGACTGATATGCTAAACAAGTGAATAGAGGAAGAGTCATACAAAGTGAGCAATTAAAACACAAAAGGCAGAAAAAGAATGGAAAACAAAAGACACTAAATACAAGGACAACGAGTACAAAACAGTAACAAATTTGGTAAATATTAATCAAACTGTATCAATAATCATGTGGACTGTCAATGTCCTAAATATACCAATTAAAAGAAAGCAATTATCAGAGTGCATCAAAACGATGACCCAATATATGTTGTTTACAAGAAACACACTTTCAATAGACACATGTAGATTTAAGGTAAAGAAAAGAAGAAAGATAGACCATGTTAACCTTAATGAAAAGAAAACTGGATTAGTCATATTTTTTTTAGACAGAATAAACTTAAAAGCAAAGAAATTATCAGTGATAAAGAGGGACATTACATAGTGAGAAAGAGGTCAATTCTCCAAGAAGATGTAACAATTTTTAATATGTATGAGCCTGACAACAGAATATTAAAATATATGAGACAAAAAGTCATGATGTATTTTTTCAGTGCAAAATGCATCATGGTTTTTCCAATAACCCAATAGATAAATTGTCTATTATAGTTGTAGACTTCAGTGCTTGTCTATCAGAAATGGTCAAATCCTGCAGACAGAAAATCATTAGAGCATGACTAAATTCAATAGCACCATCGATCAACTAAATATAACTGGCAATTGCAGGCTACTTCATCCAAGGACTCCAGAATGCACATTCTTCCTGTGCTCACATGGGACAGCCACTGAGATAGACCTGTGGGTATAAAATACACCTGAACAAGTATAATAAAATAGAAACCATTCAGTGTCTGCTCTTAGAACACAATGGTGTTAAGCTGGAAACTAGTAACAGAAAGGCAATTTGAAAAATCTCAAAATACTTGGAGATTAAATGACATACCTCTAAATGGCACACAGGTCAAAGAATAAACTTCAAGAGAAAATGTAAACTATTTTGAACTAAATGAAAGTATTCTGATGAAAATTTATGAGACACAGCAAAAGTGGTGCTTAGAGAAAAATTCATAGCATTGAATGCATACATTGAAAAAGAAGATCTAAGAGGCCAGCATGTGGTATGGTGGTTAAGGGTGTTGAACCCTCACACGGTTCGAGTCCCAGACCTGGTGGCTTGTTTCCTCACTTTCTCTCTCTCTCTCTCTCTCTCTCTCTCTCTCTCTCTTTCTCACTCACTCACTCTGTCTCTCTCTGGTCAAAATTAAATAAATAACAGTTAAATAAAATAATTCTTTTATAAAAAGATCTCAAGTTAATAATATTGGATTGTTGGGAAATTTATGAAACATTTTTGCATAGAAAAACAGAAAAATGACTTTCTCAACCCCTGATATAAATGTCCACTTTAGGCAAATAGAAAAAGAGGATCAAATTAAATCCAAAGTAAACAGAAATAAGAAATAATGAAAATTAGAGCAGAGGGACAGTGAGTGGCATGGTGGTTGGAGTGACTGGATCCCACAAGGTCAGCTGCATGGTTTGAGTCCCAGACGCAGTGGCTTGGGAAGCATATTGGCCATGTGTGCGTGCACGACCAAACTCCCAAGAGGAGAATGGAGGAGAGTGGATTGCAGCATGGCCATCCTCCCTGGGAGATGATTTCTCACTTTCTTCCTCTCTTTTTCTCTCTTCCCTCCCCCATCTCTCTCTGGTGGGTGCCCATGCCCTAAGCAAATTAAAAGAAAAAACACACACACATACACAATTAAAGCAGAAGTCAATGAAATTGAAAATGGGAACCAAGAGATAAAATCAATTGAAAACAAAAGCTGGTTCTTTGAGGGCCAGCTCTGTGGTGCAGTTGTCATGCACCGCTCAAGAGAAGGTGGATCACACATGGTGACTGCAGTTTGAATTCCCAGTCCAATGAGCCCAAAACATGTTGGGTGCACACATGATTGCCCCAAATCAAGTGGGCTGGAGGACTGAAGAAAGGGCATCTGAAGGGGCCCAGTTCTTTCTCTCATTCCCACGTGCATGCCCATGCACGTGCATGCACACACACACTTCATCAAGAATTTTTAAAACATGCATATGTTTGAAAGCTGAACCAGCATCATAACCTAGTGGCTAAGGGAGCCAGATCCAATATGGCTTACTGCAGTTCAAATCCCAGCCCCACCAGCTTGAAAAACACACTGAGTGCACATGCATGTGTGCCCAACAGGATAGAAAAATGAAAGAGAGAGGATTATGATGTGACCACATCTTGGTGGGGGGTAATTTCTCCCCTCTCTCTTTGTCTTTCTCTGGTGAGCACATATGCCCTCTGACCCCCCCAAAAAACAAACAAACAAACTATATATATCTGTGAGTGGATACTATGAAAAGCTCTGTGTCCACGGACTTGATAACCTAGATGAAATGGACCAATTCTTCGAAAGGTACAACCTTTGAAAACCAACCCAAGAAGAAATCATTTGCTTAGGCCTATATCAATTTAAAAATGAATTAATAACCTTTCAAAGCAGAAAGAACCAAGCCCATATGGATTCACTGATGAATTCCACCAACCACATAAAGAAAAAAATTATACTAAATCTTTATAATCTCTTCCAGAAGAAAAGAAGGAATACTTTCTTTTTTAAAAAAGTCTATTTTATTTTATTATATTTTATTTATTTATATACTTCAATTTGACCAGAGAGGGACAGAGTGAGTGAGAAAGAGAGAAAGTGAGAAAGCAAACTGCCTGGTCCAGGACTCGAACTGTGGTTGGCCATATGGGAGTCTAGCACTCTTAACCACTACGCCACCTTCTGGCCCCAAGAGGGAACACTTTCTAACTCCTGTCAGGTCAGTATTACCTGAATACCAAAACCAGAGACATTACAAGGAAGAAAAAACAAAACAAAACAAAACAAAAAAAATAAAAATAAAAATAAAACCAAACCAGTATTTCTCAGAAACAAAGATGCAAAAATTCTTAACAAAATATTAGCTTATTGAATTCAACAGTGGATAAAAAGAATTATACACTATAACCAAGTGGGATTTATTCCAGGTATGCAAAGCTGTACAGCATTCAAAAATAAATTAATCTAGTCCATCATTTCAGTAGGCTAGAAAGCCTCTCAGCAAACTAGAAATAGAGGGGAACTTTATCAGCTTGATAAGAATACCTACATAGGGACCAGCAGTTGGTGTAATGGCTATATTGCTGGACTCCTATGTAGTTGGCCATGGTTCGAATCCAGGACCTGGTGGCTTAAACTCATGCCAGGCGCATGTGCATGTGTGCTCAAGATCCCGAGAGGAGAATGGAGGAGAAGGGATTGTGGCATGACCATCCCTCTTGGTGAGTGATTTCTCACTTTCTGTCTCTCTGTCTTTCTCTGTCTTTCTGGTGAGTGCACGGCAGAAACCTCTGGGAAAAAAAAAAAAAGAATACCTACATAAACACCCTACAGCTAACATCATATTTAATTGTGAGGAACTGAAAGTTTTCCAGGAACAAAGCAAGGATGTCCCCTTTTGCTTTTCTTTTTCCTTTCTTTTCTTTTCTAGAGGTTTTTGCCTTAAGGAGAGAGAGTCAGAAACAGTGAGAAGGAAAGTGAGAAATCCCCCCCTGGGGCAGGGGTTGGCCATGCTGCAATCCCTCCTCCTCCATTCCCCTCCTGGGATCTTAGGTGTGCATGCACATGTGCCTGGTTTGAGTTTGAAGCCACTGGGTCCAAGACTTGAACTGCAGTTGGCCATGTGGGAGTCCAGTGACATAACCACTACTCCATCTTCTGGTCCCTTACTATTGCTTTTCAATAGCATACTATGAGTTCTAGCTAAAGCAGTAGGACCAAAAAAGAAAAGAAACAAAAGGTATAAAGTTTGGGAAGAAAGAAACTAAACTATCTTTGTTTGCAGTTGACATAATTATATGTGTTGAAAATTCAGACAATAACAACAAAATACCCTCCTGAAGTGCCAATTATGACAGATGAGTTTGTAGGATATAAGGTTAAAAAATAAAAGTCAATCACTTTACCACATGCCAACAACGAATGTATTGATTTTAAAATTAAAAATACAATACCATTTACATGGGACGAGCAGTTAGCGTAATGGCTACATCGCTGGACTCCCATGTAGTAGACCGCAGTTCGAGTCCTGGACCCAGTGGCTTAAACTCATGCCGGGCGTGTGTGTGTGCGTGCCCAAGATCCTGAGAGGAGAATGGAGGAGAAGGGATTGCAGTGTGGCCATCCCCCCTGTGGGGTGATTTCTTGCTTTCTGTCTCTCTGTCTCTCTCTATCTTTCTGATGAGCGCATGTGCCCTATAGCAAAAACCTCTCCCCCCCCCAAAAAAAAATTACAATACCATTTACATTAACATCTCAAAAAGTAAAACAACTAGGTGTAAGCCTAACAAAATAATTACAAGATCTACATGAGGAAAGCTACAGAACTCTGATTCAAAAGAATCAAAGAAGTACCAAACACAGAGAATCCACGTTTGCAGATTGACAGACTCAACATTGTCAAGATGTCATTTTTCCCCAACTGAATCTGTGTATTCAACATAATACCAAACAAAATCTCAGCCAATCATTTGGTTATATTGACAAACTGAGTCTAAAATATAGAGTGCCAAAAGACCCAGAATAGCCAATGTAATAATGAAGAACAAAGTTGGGGTACAGACACTCCCTGACCTCAAGACTTACTCTAAAGCTACAGTAATCAAGACAGTGTCATACTGGGGAAAGACTAGACAAATGGGTAGATGGGGCAGAATAGAGAACCCAGAAACAGGCCAACATGAATATGTCCAACTGACCTTTGACAAAAGAGCAAAGGCAATATGATGGAACAAAAATCGCTATTTCAACAAATGCTAGAAGTGAATTTAGACATAGAGCTTAACTCTATAAAAATGAGCTTGAAGTATATCATAGACCTAACTATAAAATGAAAAACTGTAACACTTTGAAGAGAGAACAAGAGAAATGACCTTAGGTATAGTGATGACTTTTTAGATACAATGCCAAAGGCATAGCCCATTAAATAAAGAATTGATAAGCTAAACGCCATTAAAACTAAAAACCTGTGCTCTAAGAAAGGCACTGTCAAGAGAATAAGACAAGCCACAGACTGAAGAAGATATTTTCAAAAGCCATACCTGACAAAGGTGTATATATCCAAAAATATACCAAAACTCTTAAAACTTATAAATGAGAAACTGAACAATCAAGTGAAAAACAGGCAAAAGATCTGATTGACACCTCACCAAAGAATATGGGGAATAAGCATATGAAAGGTTGCTCAACATGATATACCAATAAACTATTAAAAATGAAAGCAACAATGAGATACTACTCTACACCTATTAGAATGGCCAAAATCCAAAGCACACGAAATGTTGGCAAGGCTGTGGAGCAACAAAAACCCTCATTGGCTGGTGATGGGAATGTAAAGTAGTATAGCCACTTTGGAGAACAGTTTGGCAGTTTCTCACAGAACTAAACACGTCTTACCAAATAATCCAGCAATCATCCTCCTTGGCATTTACCCACATGAGTTCAAAACTTAAGTTTATGTAAAAACCTGCACATGAATTATAATAGTTTTATTTGTAATTGTTGAAACTTGGGGGAGAAGAAGAAATGCAAGATACTCAGTAGATGAGTGGATGAATAAATGGTGATACTTCTAGACAGTTACATATTATTGAGCAATAAAAAGAAATGAGCTCTGGACCTGATAGCTTGAAGATCACACTGGGCACATGTGCATGCATGCCCAGAGTCCCCAGGGGAGAATGGAGTAGAGGAATTGCAGGGTATCCATCTTCCCAGGAGATGATTTCTTAGCTTCTTCTCTCAGTCTCTCTGTCTCTCTCCAGAGAAAGTACACATCATATGGCTAAAACAAAAAACAAACAAACAAAAAGCAATGAGCTCTTAAGCCATGAAAAGCCATGTAGGAACCCTAAATACGTACTGCTAAGTGAAAGAATCCAATCTGAAAAGGTTACATACTGTATGAGCCCAACCATCTGACATTCTGGAACAGCAGATTTATGGAGATGATAAAATACTCAGTGATCACCAAGAGTTGGAGGGTAGGAAGGATAAATTGGAGCACGTGGGACGGGACCAGCAGTTGGTGTAATGGCTATGTTGCTGGACTCCCGTGTAGTCAACTGACCATGGTTCAAGTCCCAGACCCAGTGGCTTAAACTCATGCCGGGCATGTGTACCTGGGTGCCCAAGATCCCAAGAGGAGAAGGGCGTGCAGCATGGCCATCCCCCCTGGGGGGGTGATTTCTCACTTTCTTTCTGTCTGTCTGTCTCTCTCTTTCTGGCAAGCTCATGTGCCCTATAGCAAAAACCTCTCCCCCAAAACAAAGGTGGAGCACAGAGAATGGGTAGGGCAGAGAAACACATCAGTATGAAACTATAATTGTAGATACATCTCATGATATGTTTGTCAAAACCCATAGAATATACACCACCAAGAGTGATCCCTAATGTAAACTGGTTCTTCCACTGTAACAAATAAGCCACTGGGGTACAGGATTTTGATAATGGAGAAGGCTGTGAGCAATAGGAGCAGAGAATATATGCTAAATATCTTTACCTCTTGCTCAAAGTTGTCGTGAACCAAAACTGTTTCTAAAAAATAAAGTCTATTTTTTTAAACAATCTCAGCCCAAATTATATATTTTAAAAAGTACATAATGATGAAGTAAGGTTGATCCCAAGAATATAAGGATGAATCAATATCAGAAAACATCAGTGTAATTCGTCATATTAATACTGAATGAAAACACCAAAAAGGGTATGCTCTCATCAGATGTAGAGGAACTATTTAGTGCCAGGGCCAACAAGCGGCATAGTGGTTAAGGTGCTGGACTCCCGAATAGCCAACCACAGTTTGTGTCCTGGACCCAGTGGCTCATGCTCGGCACATGTTGTGTGTGCCCCAAATCCTAGGAGGAAAATGGAGGGGAAGGAATTGCAGTATGGCCATCCCCCCGGGGGGTGATTTCTCAATTTCCCTTTTACTGTCTCTGTCTCTCTAGCAAGTGCACATGCCCTATAGCAAAAATCTCATTTCTTTCTTTCTTTCTTTTTTTTTTTTTTAGTTATAGGGCAATGTGTGTTTGGCAGAGTGTTTGACAGAGAGAGACATGGTCATACCACAATCCGTCCTCCTCCATTTCTCCAACTTCTCAGGATCTTGGGCATGTACACACATGTATCGAGAGTTCAAGCCCCCAGGACTGGGGCTTGAACTGCAGTTGGACATGTACCATGCCTTAACCCACTGTGCTATGGAGCTAGCCCCTTTAAGGAGGAGTTTTTAATGCCCCATAAAAAAATATAAAAAGCAGGTGGTGTGGTAGTTAAGGGCACTGGACTCCCACATGGCCCACCAGGGTTCAAATCCCAGACTTATTGGCTTGCTTTCTCACTTTCCTCTCTCTCGCTCTGTCCCTCTCTGGCCAAATAAAATAAATAAATAAGAAATAAAAGCTAAATAAAATAATTTTAAAAAATAAATTTAAAAAATAAAAGAATATCTAAATAATTTCAGTGAAACAGCATATTTACAAGTGGGATATTTAACATCATAACACTATCAATTCTTCCTGAATTAAACTATACATTTAATATTATTCCAACAAAACCATCAGCTGGAATTTTGGGGGAACTCTGACAAAGTGATTCTAAAAGCTATATGGAAGAATGAAGTTTCATAAATATCTATGACCATTTTGACAAAGGAAGAGCAAAAAGAAAAGACCCCTCTTCTTTTGCCTGAAATCCAGAGGTTAACAAAGCCTAGTGATGTTTTTTCTGGTAAAGAGGCCGATACTCAGATCCTTGGACTCAGATCCATGACTTTATGGAACGTGATATATGTTAGGAATGAGGTGCCAGATGTGATGACATTTGGAAAAGTTGACTTACCATGTGGAAAAAATAAGAAATTAAAAAGGAGAGGAAAAAACCCTTTTAGCTATATTTGGATTAAATGCTCAAATGTGAAAGGTAAAACTAAAAGGCAATAGGAAAAAATGTAGCTGAGTATCTTTATGGCCTGGAGATGGAAGGATTTCACAAACAGGACTCAAAATGCACCAACTGTGAATACATGTCCCAACATCAAAGTAGCTATATAGGTACAGCAAGCACATCACAAAAGTTATCAGGGACGTGACGGACTGGAGTGAGAGAGTATTGAAAACTGATAAAGTGATTCATAGCTAGACAATCAAAGCTATTTCTGCACATCAGAGAGAAATCAGGAAACTCAGTAGGAAAAAAATGAGCCAAGTATATGAATAGGCAGTTCTCAGAAGGGAAAATCAAATAGTGAGCAATATATGAAGATAAGCTCAGCCTCATAAAAAAAAATCAGAAAAAGAAAATACGACTAGAATTAAATACCACTTTGGGAATTCATTTAACTCAACACTTTACATATACCACATTGACAAAAATTTCAAAGTCAGAAAAATACCAAGTCTTGGTAAAGAAATGAGAACCTCCATGTGTTCATTGTTGGAGTGTCAACTGGCTGTTAGCGGTCTGGCAGGATGCAATATAATATATATGCCCTAGATTCGAGCATGTCTGTGCATGTCTGGAGGTCTGGCAGGATGCAATATAATATATGAGTCTGCCCTAGATTCGAGCATGTCTGTGCATGTCTGTGTATTCAGAAACACTCTTAGACAGGCACACAAGAGGACATACAAGAGAATATTTGTTGCATCCTCGTTTGTGTTACCAAAGAGTTGGAAAGAACCTCTGTTGTCCCTTAGAGACTAGACAAGGGAGGGGTTTAAGCAGCAGTCTGAAGAAATGTCCTGAATTTATATACAGCAGCAAAATAGATATATCCCAGAAATGTGAAATAAAAAAAAAGTTAGAAAAAGCCTTAGATTTGTCTTCCAATATGTTTTATGAAAGCAACAAAGCAACACTATAATGTTCAAGGATTCATACATATGTCAAAGCAAACATTTAAAAAGTGAATTAGAGGAGCCAGCAGATGGCGTAATGGCTACGTCGCTGGACTCCCATGTAGTCGACTGTGGTTCAAGTCCCAGACTCCGTGACTTAAAACTCACACCAGGTGCGTGTGCCTGCGTGCTCAAGATCCCGAGAGGAGAATGGAGGAGACAGGATTGCCACGTGGCCATCCCCCCTGGGGGGTGATTTCTCACTTTCTTTCTCTCTGTCTCTCTCTGTCTTTCTGGGGAGCACACACTCCCTATAGCAAAAACCTCTCCAGAAAAAAAAAAAAGGTGAATTAGAAGGATGCATGCACTGGAGTTGGCACTTTTGGGGGCACAGGATGAAAAGAGGAATGGAAGATAAAGGGAAAAAGAATTCTACAAATAATACTATACCTTGCACAAGCTGATGATATTGGTTCTCCACGACCTGAGAAGTAAGATAGACTTAAGTCTGTGGCCCCAAGTCCTTAAAAATAAATACTGGGTCATCGAAAAAGTCATGACGTATTTTTCTATGCAAATATGTGTCATGATTTTTCTGACGACCCGACAAATTCCTCTAAAACTCTATTCTGTTGAGCTAAGGTTTTTTCTGTCTTTACCCACTCTGATGCTGTCCCTTCTCTTTTATCCCTCCTAAAGGGCTGCTGGCTCCTCATGAGGTCTCTGCAAACTCAGAGGGCATCGACAAAATGGTGGTGACTTGGCAGCCTCCTAGGAAAGCCGCCTCTGCCGTTCGGGAGTATGTGGTGGAATGGAGGGAGCTCCATCCAGGGACTGACACACAGCCTCCTCTAAACTGGCTGCGAAGGCCCCCCTCCAGTCTGTCTGCCCTGATTTCAGGTACTAATTTAATTGTCCACCTTTCTTCTGGAGGCCTAAGTTCACATTTGTTTGGGAAACTGCTGACAGGAACTCAGAACCCTGCCTTCAACTACAGGTAGGTGATAAGCGAGACGGTGATGATCTAGAGCCTGCTGAGGCAGAACCTCAAAGTCCCACGGCCGCTGTGGAAGCACAACTGGGAGACTAAAACACCAGTATTTATGGAAAACCCATGACCCACAGTGCCAATAAGAAGATAAATCATTGGATCAAACAATTGGACCAAACAAGTACGGCTGAGTGCCAAGTAACTTCTCGGTGTGATAGGCACCTTTATCTTTGGAAATTCATTTAACACAGAATAAATCACATGCAGTAAAAGTCATTATGCCTGGGCAGCCTGTGGCTTGGTGGTTAAGAAAGCTGGATCCCACATGGCCAATTGCACAGTTCAAGTTCTGGACCCAGCAGCTTAAAAACATGCTGAGTGCATGTATGTGTGTGCTCAAAATCCAGAAAAGAAGGGAAAATGAAGGAAAAGAGATTGCAGTGTGACCATTCCCTGGGCAGGGGAGTGTTTTCTCCCATCTCTCTCTCTCTGGTGAGCATGCATGCCCTCTGGCAAATTAAAAAAGAAATTCACTATGCCCGTTATACAGATGAGGAAGGAAGGTATTTCATTTCCAATTCTGCTATTAGTTGTGTGATAATCAATCCAGAGTTGTCCACATGATAACTGGTGTCTTGAATCCTCAGGTTCCTAATCTGTCAGTCGTTAAGATCAACTGGTTAGAATCAAGTGAGAAAAAGCATCTGCTGTCCTGATTTCAGGTACTAATTTAATTGTCCACCTTTCTTCTGGAGGCCTAAGTTCACATTTGTTTGGGAAACTGCTGACGGGAACTCAGAACCCTGCCTTCAACTATAGGTAGGTGATAAGCGAGACGGTAATGATCTAGAGCCCACTAAGGCAGAACCTCAAAGTCCCACGGCCGCTGTGGAAGCACAACTGGGAGACTAAAACACCAGTATTTATGGAAAACCCATGACCCACAGTGCCAATAAGAAGATAAATCATTGGATCAAACAATTGGACCAAACAAGTACGGCTGAGTGCCAAGTAACTTCTCGGTGTGATAGGCACCTTTATCTTTGGAAATTCATTTAACACAGAATAAATCACATGCAGTAAAAGTCATTATGCCTGGGCAGCCTGTGGCTTGGTGGTTAAGAAAGCTGGATCCCACATGGCCAATTGCACAGTTCAAGTTCTGGACCCAGCAGCTTAAAAACATGCTGAGTGCATGTATGTGTGTGCTCAAAATCCAGAAAAGAAGGGAAAATGAAGGAAAAGAGATTGCAGTGTGACCATTCCCTGGGCAGGGGAGTGTTTTCTCCCATCTCTCTCTCTCTGGTGAGCATGCATGCCCTCTGGCAAATTAAAAAAGAAATTCACTATGCCCGTTATACAGATGAGGAAGGAAGGTATTTCATTTCCAATTCTGCTATTAGTTGTGTGATAATCAATCCAGAGTTGTCCACATGATAACTGGTGTCTTGAATCCTCAGGTTCCTAATCTGTCAGTCGTTAAGATCAACTGGTTAGAATCAAGTGAGAAAAAGCATCTGGAAACTTATTAAAATGCTCACACGGAGTTTAGTTAATGTGATTTTAAGCATAAGTGTAGTATGGTAGTTGAAAGTTCTGGTTCTGCCGCCATTCTAGGTTGAGTCCTGGCTCTATGGCTAATAGTTGTGTGATCCAGGGCAGATGTACTTAACGTCTCTATGCCTCCATTTCCTCATCCATAAAATGGGGGCAGTAATATTACCTACCTCATTGGGTTATTGTGAGAACTAACTGCATTAACTTGGGAAAATGTTTTAAATGGTGTCTAACACATTTTAAGTGCTCACACATTAAGTTAAATGCAACAGAGCTAAAATTTCAATAGATGTTCAAGCTCTACATCCCCTAATAGTTTATTACACCATGACAGTCATTGCACCTGTCAAAGAGAATATATGTGCTCTGCCTAAGGAGACAAGATGCGTACAGGTGAAATATACAGAGCAGACCTCATGGTAATGTAGGGGTCTGACCTTCGCTGCATGCCTCTTCCATAACCACGCCGCTCAGCCTTCCTATAGGTTAAGTTGTAATCACGGCCCTTAAAGGGAATACTGCCTAGATAATGCAGCAGGCATCTAGAGCAAGATGATTAAGTCACTGGGAATCTGGAACTTTTTTTAAATTGTGAGATGCTATATGTGCCCGCCAGAAAGAGACAGAGAGATGGAGGGAGAAAGTACTCCCCAATGGGGTGTGGTCATGCTCCCATTCCTTCTCCGTTTCTCCATCCTGTCATGGTTGTTTCGTGGTTGGCCGTGTGGGATCCAACTCCCTTATCCACTAGGCTATAGGACTGGCCTGAGGGAACCTGGAACGTTTAACCTAGAAATCATTTAAGCTATAGAAGAGAGTGTTCGATGGGTGTGGGTTTGAGGTGGCTTGATGGCTATTGCTGGTTTTGATGTGTACATGTGAAAGAGCATCCTTCTCTTGTTCTTCTGGGGAGCACTGAGGCCCTGAATGGATCATAAGAAGGTGGTTATAAGTTCAATTCAAGAAAGAATTTTTCTGCCTTTAATGCTCTCTAATAGGACCATCGATTGATTACCTCTCAAGGCAGTGAGTTCCCTATCTTCAGTGTTTTTACAGTAGAACCAGTTTTCCTTCGGGATTGCTATGCCCATCAAATCAGATGAAACAACGGGTAGAAAAAGCATTCACTGACCTATAAACTGCCTTGAAATTGTAAACACTTACTATTAACTGTATCAGGACTACCCCTGTGGGATAGTTTGAATTATGTGGTCCCCAGTTCCTGCCTTTTATAAATTCTGTAATTCTATACAAATACTATAAAATAGATGACAAGAGAGAATGGTCTCCATACTTAGTCATTTTTTAAAATTCTTTTCTTTTTATCATACATAATATATATATGTATTTTTTAAGTTGTAATTTCTGGCTTCCATATATTTAATATATATCTTGAGGGTACAGTATGGTTTTGTTTTATTTAATTTGCTATTGGACATGTGCATTCACCGGGGAAAGACAGAGAGAGAAAGAGTGATAAAGCGCCCCTATGGGGGATGGCCACACTGCAGTCTCAAATCCTCCATTCTCCTCTTGGGATTTTGAGCATGAATGCATGTGCACCCAGTGTGTTTCTTAAGCCACTGGGTTCAGGACTCGAACTGCACAGTAGGCCATGTAGGTTTCAGCTGCCTCAACCACCAAGCCACTGGCTGGCCCCTACTATGATCTTTGGTTTGATTTGGTTTGGTTTTAGGTTTTTGCCATAGGATGTGTGCACTCACTGGAGAGAGATATAGAAAGATGGTGAGAGGAAAAGTGAGAAATCCCCCCACTGGGGGCATGGCCATGCTGCAAATCCCTTCTCTTCCTGGAAGTCCAGGTATGCATGCACCACACCCAGTTTGATTTTCAAACTGCTGGGTCTGGGACTTTAACTATGATCAGCCATGTGGGAGTCCAGCATGTGGGAGTCCAGTACCTTAACTACCATGCCATCTACTGGCCCCCTAGTCTGGTTTCTTAAAGCATGCATGCAGTGTACTAATCAAATCTAGCATATACACCTATTTGTCTTCTTCAACATTAAACATTAAATTGTGTTGTGTACATTTGACAGTAGTTCTACTAGCTTTTTCTTTATTGAACCTGTATTAAATTGTCCATATTTTTAACTCTGCAGTGGTACACTGTCCCATAGCCTCTCCCCTTATTGGCGTGCATCTTGTGTCCACTAAAAAATTTCCCAGGAGGCCAGCAGGTGGCATAGTAGTTAAGGGGCTTGACTCCCACATGGCTGAACAAAGTTTGAGTCCTGGACTTGGTGGCTTGAAAATCATGCTGTGTGTGTGTGTGCCCCAAATCTCAAGAGGTGAATAGAAGAGAATGGGTTGTAGTGTGGCCATCCCTCCTGGGGGGAAGGGGAGTGGTTTCTCATTTTCCCTCTCCTTGTCTCTCTCTGACTCTCTCCAGTGAGCACACATGCTCTAAGGCAAAAAAAAAAAAAAACAATTCTCATGAATCCCAAACCCACTGTCCCATGCCACTTTTAGTATTTACCATTGCTTCCTCTATTTCTGGGCTTTTAAGTCCTTCAGTTTCTGCCATAGACGTGGACATTGGCTATATGTTAAGTGGGGATATATGGTATTTGTCTTTCATAGCCTGACTTATTTCACTTAAAATTATTTCTTCTAGATTCATCTACCTGTGTCAGATGACAGGATGTTGTTCTTTATGACTGAGAAGTAATCCATTACATATGTACTGTATAGATCAATATACTAATGAGTAAAATAACTTCATTAAAGTTACCGTTTGGAAATATTTGACTGATGATTAGTGTAAGCTAATGCTACATTGTAGAAATAAACATTTAAATGTTATATACCTGATGTTTATTATGAATTCCAAATGGCCCTCTTCAGTCAGTAAGATTATTTATTGCCATTTTTTCCTCACCAGCCTTTTCCCAGCATCTGGCTGGGGCAGATTTGAGCATTTAGGAATGGGAATGGGCCAGAACCTAACCCAGTTTCTGGATTGTAGGTGAGGAGACCTAGGCTGTAGACCATCGGTCCTGTTCCATCTGGGTAAAAATGCTTCTGAACTTGTAGAACCACTCCTTTTACAAATATGTGATATCACGTCGCCTTGGAAACCTTCCCTGATGCCTAGAATAGTTGGGGCCTTCTTCTGCATGTTCTTATCTTATTACCTTTAGGATCACTTCTTATTACTGAGCGCTTAATGTATGCTTTCTCCTACACTTGAAGTGTGAAGTTAGCTTTCAGCAGAAAGATCACCTAAGACATGTGTTATAAACGTGAAGATGAGGCCTTTACCCAAGAGTGCCAGGTGTATTTGTATTGGAGTGCTGAAAAATAAGCCTGGACTACTGAAAGAAAATGAAGGTCTTAGGAATGTGGGCTTCATCCATTGAAGGTTTTTGACGTGGGGAGCAGACATGATTAGAGAGCATTCTTATAAGAATCAGTCAGTAAAACAGGAGTCCTTAAGACCAGAACCAGGGAACATGCTTCCTAGCAGGTCTAGTATGGCAGAAAGGAAAATGCCATTTGAGTTATGGAGCAGTTTTGTCTTCCCTCTTCCACTAAAGGTAGACGATTCACAAGCAGAAATCCATGGTTTCTGATGTAGCAGTTTCCAAAGCTTTTGTCCTGAACTCAGATTGTGCATAGCAGAATGCAATGGAGCCATTTTCCTGGTGAGCTTATCTGCAACTCCATAGCAATTAGTTGACCCTTCCATGACCAAGGGCAGAAAGGCTAGGTACTGGGAGCAGAAAGCTACTCACCAAACCTTTCCAGTGAAATATGAATCCACGTTCCATGTTGCCCTTTGGGCTTCTGAGTCTTGATGCCACTCACAAGGAATGTTTGGATTATGGGACTGAGCTGACTGTGTCCTTTTTCCATTCCACTTGGTTCATGAACTCAAATTGGAACTTATCCATGGCATGTGTTTTGATCTTATCACAATCTCTTCTGACAGCATGTACTGTTGCATGACAAAGCTGTATGTGCTGTCACTGGCTGGAATAGGTGAGGGACAATGGATTTTCATATAAGACATGCACAGTTTAGTAAATTATTCCGTGCTATCAATGTTCTCCCCCATCACACACACAAAATAGTAAACCCTAATCAATTATAGGTGTAAGACACCCTAGCTACCTATTGGCAGTCAATTAAACGATATTGGAAAGAGTCCTTCCTTTGACCACTGACATTATAATTACCTAGAAGGGTTATCTCTTTTTTTCCTTTAAATTTGCCTTTGAAATATAAAGATCTGTTGTGGATAGTATCCATGAGAGGGCCTTTATTTTGTAGGCAGCAGAAATCTGAGATTTGAGCTAGCAGTGGCTGGATCCCACATGGCCAATTGTGCAATTTAATTTCTGAACCCAAGAGCTGGATAAACATGCCAGGCATGTGTGCATGTGTGCCCAAAATCCCAAAAGGAGAAATGGAAGAGAGGAGATTGTAGTATGGCCATCTCCCACGGGGAGGTGCTTTCTTACTTTCTCTCTCTCTTTTTCTCCCTGGTGGGTACATGAGCCCTCTGACAAATTTAAAATGAAAGAAGAAAGGATGAAATCTGAGATTCAGGGAGATAAGAAGTTTTAGAAGGGCAGAGGAACTGGCCAAGAGCTTCATGACTGACAAAAAATGGCAAAGTGTGGTCCCAGATATCTTCCGAATCTTCCAGGCTGTGAAGCAGCTGAGATCTAACAGGAACAAGTGGTCAGGTTGCACTGAGCATGCCCAGGTTAGTCAGGCCTGGCTGTGTCATCCAGCCTGCTCTCTCAGCTCTCAATAAGCATCTTGGAATTCAAAAAGCCATTCAGGTTCTATGCCTGCAAATCTCCAGGCTCACTGTCTTATAGCGGCAAATTATTTATTCCTAGAAGTCAAAGATTTTTGCTTAAAGACAAGTTGTTGTTGTTGTTGTTGTTGTTGTTGTTTCCAAAAGCAGTCTGTGCTGCTTTTGTGTTTGTATGGTTATATTGAAATCCTCCTTGGAACTTGAATAGCTTTTGTCTCCTTCTTAATCATAATGACCCTGTTTGTTCATATGGAAAGGAATTCAAGTTGCTTGTTTTTGGGGGGATTTTTTTTTTTTTAATCTTTTTTGGAAGTCGGAATCAGTGACTTCTAGAACTCACATCATGAGTGAGTTGGCCAACAGGATGCTGAGAATTTGTAACTTAGATCATTCCTTGATTCTCAATGCAGTCCGTGCTTGAACCATCTTCAAACTAAGACAAGGCAAGAAGTGCCTGAAATGCACCCATATCAGATATTAAAATGGTTCCATTAGTGACTCAACGTGTACTGGTGTACCAGTGGCACCCCTGTTAAGAGAACTCCTTTGCTTGCAGAGAACATAAAACCCTACGTCTGTTATGAAATCCGTGTATGTGCCCTGTCAGGGGATCAAGGAGGATGCAGCTCCATCCTGGGTAACTCCAAGCATAAAGGTGAGTCTTAAGACCTTTCACCAAAATTTGCTTTAGTCTAAAGATTTGCGTTTAGAGGGTGACAAAAGCCTCTTGTATCCTACTTCTCAGCACCACTGAGTGGCCCTCAGATTAATGCCATCACAGAGGAAAAGGGGAGTGTTTTAATTTCGTGGAACAACATTCCAGCCCAGGAGCACATGGGGTGCATCCTCCGTTACAGGATCTACTGGAAGGAACGAGACTCTGATGCCCAGCCTCAGTTCTGCGGTATGTGTGAGCCCGAATGTAGTGGGCCCTTCTTATGTGGATGTCAGGAAGCACACGCGTGTGCACGTACAGACACACCCATAGTGCTAGCACCATGCCTGGCACTTCTTAATAGTGAGTGTGAGATTATTGGAGTGAAAAAGTGAAAGACATCTAAATACACACATGGGAGCTATTGGGTAGGTGTTATGTGCCAAGCAAATTGTGAAGGAGACAGAAATGAAGGAAATGGACGAGGCTCTCTCGGTGCGACAAAGCGGTCCAGGCACTTCAATCCCGTATGGCCCCTTGAGGTTCACAAGAAATGCATTTGGAGAACTTTAAGATCCCTACATTTGCAATTATGGTCACAGTATATTATATTTTCCGTAAGGTAGATAAAATATAACATGGCGTAGGTAAGAATCTATGACCCATAATTATTCTGTAACTGTAAAACCAAAGCAATTAAACTCAGGCTAGAGCATGGGCTCCAATGGTTTTTATGAATTACTTGATCACAGAGCACCTCCAAGTCCCTTTGCCAGACTTGATGTTCCTAGCTTTGATTTATTCAGAACTTTATTTCCCCTTCTACTTGGCTTTCCCTATGTTTTGAAAGCAGCTGGGGTTTTTTTGGGGAACATTTGTCATAAAAAAGAAATATTTTTATTCCTTCATGTCTGTTACTAGGACAAAAAGAATGTAACGAGCTGCCCTGAGATAGCTGCCTGAACTAGTGTTTCTACCTGGGAAACTTTAGGAATGGACCTTCTTCCTTGACCTTAGATAATTTGCAGTACTGCTTTTCTAAAAATGATAACTTTATTAGCTGTGGTAATAAATTCAAATTGTTCAGGGAACCAGCAGTTAGCATAATGGCTATGTCGCTGCACTCCCACGTAGTCGATCGCGGTTCGCGTCCCGGATCCGGTGGCTTAAAACTCACGCCGGGCGCTTGTGCATGCGTGCCCAAGATCCCGAGAGGAGAATGGAGAAGGGATTGCGGTGTGACCATCCCCCCTGGGTGGTGATTTCTCGCTTTCTGTCTCTATGTTTCTCTCTGTCTGTCTGGCGAGCGCACGTACCCTATAGTAAAAACCTCTCCAAAAAAAAAATTAATTAAAAAATAAGTAAATAAATTCAAGTTGTTCATGGGGAAAAAAACACATTCACACCGTTTATGAAGATGAAAGATGAAAAATTTCCCCTTTCTTCAGCATAGGCTCTTAATGGTTTCTTGTTTGTTCTTCCAGGGGGAAAAACTCCATATATACACATCTTTTGCTATATTCTGATCTATACCTTGCTTTTACCTCTTAATAATAACACTGGGAACCAGCAGGTGATGTAATAGTTATATTGCTGGACTCCCATGGAGTTGACCACAGTTCAAGACCCAGACCCAAGAACTTAAAACTCACTTTGGGTGTGTGTGCATGTGTGCTCAAAATCCCAAGACGAGAATGGAGGAAAAGGGATTGCAGTGTGGCCATCTCCCCCAGGGGTTGACTTCTCACTTTCTGTCTCTATCTCCCTGGTGAACACATGTGCCCTATAGCAAAAATCTCTCTCTAAAATAATAATAATTATAATAATACACACTGGAGCTCTTCCCACATCAATCCGTGTGTATTTAGTGTTTTTATTTAACAGCTTTGTACTATTCCATTGTCAGTACTTTATAATAATTCGTTTAACTGATCTACCATTGATAAACAGAATGTATCACCGGGTAGAACTGCTTCCCTTTGGAAAAAGTGACAAATCAATTGACCTCCTCTCGGGCCATTTGGAATTTTTCATATGAAATTTGCTTTCAAACTAATTTTCATTACAGCAGAGCTTAAAATGACATGTGTCTACAACCAGATTCATCAACACGGTCACTTGGCCCTTGATCCTGACAAAAATACATTCCTTATTTTGCCACACATTTGATGAATCAAAAGTCTATGTAAAGGTATTTTAAAGGGGAGAGAGTGATACAGACTCAGTGCTACATTACACCAATCTAGATTAAATTTGCACTGGATTCTGTAAGCATGTGCTGATGACCAAAATCTGTATCCTGTTTTCAGGGAGCTCAAGGTCTCCTGGGGTGGGGGGAAACGGGGGGCGGATAGAGAAGTACACAAGACTGATATAACTTTTACTGCTAAGACTTACAACTACCCATTGCATTTGGCAACCAGAAATCATTGGAGAACTCTGAGAGACAATTTCTAGAGAGTGGTAGGAGGCAGTAGGGTGAGCAGGAGGGAGAGAGGCACCAGGAAAGAGGCATCAGAGGAAGCTCCACCCGGACAGTGTTGAGGAGATAGGGGTTCCTTCTCACCTGCGTGCGGCACCATTCCCCAGGCAGCAGTGCTAAAGTCACAGGCAGGGGGCAGTAGAAGCAAAACCCAACGGGCTAACCCCGCCTAAGCAGGGGAGGTGAGCTGTAGAACCAGCTGTGGCCCAGGCATTCGTATTTAACAAATCCCACGGGTGACTGTTACACAGCCACTTTTCCAAGGTCTGTTGATACCGCCTGCACCAATGGCAAGCACCCTTCTCTAATGGAGAAAAAGTAATAATACACACTGGAGCTCTTCCCACCTCAATCCATGTGGATTTAGCTTTTTTTTATATTTTTGGCACACTACTGTGTCACTACCTGGTTGTCTTTGTCAGCAGGCTCCAAGCATAAGGGCAGAATCATGGCCATTTGCTCACCACTGCCTCCCCTATGTCAATTGGGTCGTTGGAAAAGTCATGACATATTTTTCTATGCAAAACTGCCTCATGACTTTCCCCGTGACCCAAGAGAAGACAGCCAGGCACGTGGCAGGTACTTAATAAAAACAGTATTTGTTGGATAACAAATGGGTGACTATTGCCCTACCCTTTGTTAAACCCAATGTAGATCCTTAGCTTAGACACTCACTTCAGTAACAGTGTAGCTATTTCGCTTG
The DNA here is from genome assembly GCF_000334495.1 of Tupaia belangeri chinensis. Classification (NCBI taxonomy): domain Eukaryota; kingdom Metazoa; phylum Chordata; class Mammalia; order Scandentia; family Tupaiidae; genus Tupaia; species Tupaia belangeri. The sequence goes on from NW_006209346.1 coordinate 1,171,901, forward strand.
GTACTACTTGGCATTCCTACCTAGCTTTTCAGATGATGGGCAACTATCCCATCTTCCTCACCTGGTGCCTTTATCTTTCTAACAGAGTCTAAAGTTTCGGACAGCCAAGGATTGAATGGTCTCCTTTATCTCTGCCTTAGATCTCAGCCCGGAGGTAGCAGGACCAGTATTTCCTGCTTGACTTCTTGACTTCTTTCTCCTGTTAACAACTCAGCCTTTTTGCCAACCAAACTGCTGACGCTATCACCCTCCTCACTGCTCTTCTCCCCACCCCCCAGTAGAGTTTCTATTTCCGTTCTTCCAATACACCTCTGTGTGTGTGTGTGTGTGTGTGTGTGTGAGTGAGTAAACTTTATCAGCCCAGCCAGCCCACCAATCCCTTCCCTTCTGTTCCAGTGTCTCCTCTCCCTCCCAGAGCTAAGGATGCTCATCCACAGTTGCACAGTTGATTCCCGGTGCTCGTTGATGTTTTGCTGTGGTGAGATGAGCAGAAGGTCTTGCTAAAATTAATTTTTAAATCCCCTGCCTTAGGAATAGGGAGTTGTTTGAGCTCAACCCTACAGCTTAGGTCTGTGCAAGTAATTTCACCAGAGTAGGGTAGACTTGCAAATTTTCCATAAGGTACTTTCCTCAACGGGATGTAAAATATAGAAATGGCTCCATAGTCTCAGCTGTTAAAGTGTCTGCCCAGGCCTCAGCTCCTTCAGGCAGAGTGAGGTCATATTACAGGGCTCCATCTAGCTGGCTACTAGAGAAAGCAGGGGAGGGGTGGGATCATGCGAGGGGTCTGTTTTCCCTGCTAGATAGTGGATTTGTGGCACACTCTGTGCCTATGTATGGTCTGGGACTAGCACTCCATAAATATTTGTGATGTAGAAATCAATTCAGGCAGCAGGGCATTATCTGACTTGCCTGGAAGACACAGAGAGCTGAGTTCTAATTTTCACTTGGCTCACCAGCCCAGGTGCACGCGGGCTGAATGTGTGAGTAGGCTGCTCCTCCTGAAGTCCTGGCCTTGATTTACAGCCTCCCCAGCTTTTGAGCAGTCACTTCAAAACCCACACCTAGCAGCTCACTGAAGGGGAAGATTGCCTATTTACCAAAGGCTGCGGATGGACACTCGTATCTCTTGGAGGAGAAAAACAGCACCAGTGCATTTCTCAAAACACAAAATCTTCCCTGCAAGGAAAACAGCAGGGTGTGGAGAGTCCAAGGAACCGATAATCTAGGTTTTAGGCTGCCAATCCATTTATTCTAAGTATCATTGCTCTGGTTTTTTAAATGATTTTATGTCAAGTTGAGCAGATCACCATAATAAGCCCTGTAAGCTCAGGATCCAGAACCCACAAAAAAGAAAAAGGCAAAATCAAAATATAAACATGTTAAGTGTCTATTTCATTAACTGCTCAACTTACCTTTCTTAAAAATCCCATTAGCTACAAAATAATTGGTCCATTTAATTTCCCCTTCAATTCTCAATTATAACTGATTATACAAGAAACATTATTATAGTCATAGGAAATAAGAGGAATTACTACAGTTAAATAATTTCAAATGCAAAATGACAAAAATTCTTTCAAAAGATTTTACCACTGGAAAGAAATACTTAATTTGTTTGATATGCTGTGGAGTGGGACCTTCATAAATGACAGTGTCTGGAACCTATTAAAGTATTAAGTGCTGATGAATGAGGACTATTTTAGAACAGCAACATACATTTCCCTTCCAAATTAAATGAAACAATCAATAAAAATGAGCAAAAGCCCCCATTCCGCCATTTCCTTTAACACATGCCTTTCTTCCTCTATCTTCCTTTTAGAAATTCCCCACAGAGTCTCCCAAAATTCCCACCCAATAAATAGCCTGCAGCCCGAAGTGACATATGTCCTATGGATGACAGCTCTGACAGCTGCTGGTGAGAGTCCCCAGGGGAACGAAAGGGAATTTTGTCTACAAGGTAAGAGACAACATTAAAGATGGTGCGCTCCCCTGGATTTTTTCTTTTTTTTTTTTTTTTAAGGTTTTTGCTTTAGGGCTTGAGCAGTTACTGGAGAGAGAGTGAGACCGAGATAGTGAGATAGAAAGTAAGAAATCACCCCCTAGGGGGAATGGCCATGCCACAATCCCTTCTTTTCCATTCTCTTTCTGGGATCTTGGGCACGCAATCACATGCGCCTGATGTGATTTTCAAGTCATTGGGTCCAGGACTCAAAATAGCACGGGTCCATGTGGGAGTCCAGTAATGCAGCCACTCTGCCACCTCCTGGCTCCGTCCCCCTGGGTTTTCACACAGCCCATACACTCTCATTATATTTGGCATGGAGATGATCGGATTGTTTTCAGGTCGCTAATTACTTTCTTGTTGCCACACCTTGGCTCACGCTGTTTCTTCTAACCGCAGTGCCTTATCACTCCACTGTCTGCTTAGAGACTGTGTCCACTCATCTTTAAAAACAAAAACGCAGTCAAAATACTTCCTCCTCCAGGAAGCATTCCCAAATACACATCCACATCTCCTCTGTAATGCACTACATTTGACCCCTACTCAAAATTCCAAATCCAGGGACCAGCAGTTAGCGTAATAGCTATGTTGCTGGACTCCCATGTAGTTGACTGTGGTTTGAGTCCCAGACCCGGTGGCTTAAACTCACACTGGGTGCATGTGCATGCGTGCCCAAGATCCCAAGAGAAGAATGGAGGAGAAGGGATTGCGGCGTGGCCATCCCCCCTGGGGGATGATTTCTCACTTTCTGTCTCTCTCTTTTTGGCGAGTGCTCACTCCCTACAGCAAAAACCTCTCCAAGAAAAAAAAAAAAAATTCCAAATCCAGTAGACAGGAACTGATACCTGTTTGTCTGTGTCTTCAAGGCCTCGAATGGTGCCCAGCACATGCTAGTACTCTCTAAATAGCTATTCCCTGATGAGAATCACATCGACAATAACCACAGCAGCCAAGACAGTATCAGGTAATTACGAGACACCCCTGCCAGTCAGTACTTTGCAGACCACATTAGCTGGCTGAGGCTGTTGTAACGAAGTACCATGACTATATGGTTTCACTGAAAGAAATGTATTCTCTCACAGTTCTAGATGAGGCTAGAAGTCCAAGACCAAGGAGTCAGCCAAGTTGGTTCCTTTTGAGGACCGTGAGAGAGGTCTCTTTCTCCTAGTTTCTAATAGTCTGCAGTCATTCGTTGATGGTCCTTGTCCTGTAGATCTCTTTATCGAGCATTCTCCCTATGTCTGAATTTTCTCCTTCACTTCTTTTTTTAAGGTTTTTGCCACAGGGCGCATACACTCACCAGAGAGAAACAGAAAGAGACAGAGACAGGGAAAGTGAGAAATCACCCCTCACGGAGATGACTAATTTGCTAATTTATCCTGCCACAATCCCTTCTCCTCCAGTCTCTTCTCAGGATTTTGGGCATGAACACACACACACGCCCTGTGTGACTTTCAAGCCATGGGGTCCAGGATTTGAACCATGGTTGGCTATGTGGGAGTCCAGCACCCACCATGCCCTTTCTTTCTTTCTTTCTTCTTTCTTTCTTTCTTTCTTTTTTTTTTTTTTTAAGGTTTTAAAGGTTTGCCTTAGGGCACATGTGCTTGCTGGAGAGGGACAGACAGACACAGGGAGAGGCAAAGTGAGAAATCACTCCACAGGGAGGGTGTGATCCCTTCTCCTCCATTCAGCTCTCTGGGTCCTGAGCGTGCATACACATGCGCCTGGTGTGATTTTCAAGCTGCCAGTTCTGGGACTTGAACCAACATGGTTGACCATGTTGGAGTCCAGCGATGTAACTGCTATGCCATCTGCTGCCCCATCCTCTTCTTTGTTTTTAAACAGGATCTCCCTTTTACAGCCTTCCTGCCTCGGCCTCCCAGATCACTGGGGATAGGCGCATGCCATTGTGCCTGGCTTTTCAGGGTGGGCCCAGAACCAAACCCAGCGCCCATGCAGCCCAGGCCTGTGAAACACAGCACTAGCCGCACGTGCCACCACAGCTGAGCCCAGGCATTCTCCTTTTTATTAGGACCTCGGGTGTGCTGGATTAGGGCCCAGTCTACTCCAGTATGACCTCATCTTACTAACTATGTCAGCAATGATCCTGTTTTCAAGTAAGGTCACCTATTGAGGCACTGGGGTTAGAACTTCCACATAAGGATTTAGGGGACACACATTTCAACCCATAACACACACACGTGCTAATTCATCCTGACCAAAATCACATGATTTTTTCCCCCGGTTGTACTATTACTATCAGGCAATATTCAATACGAAATGAACAAAAAATGAGGATTACATGCCTTTTGACAAGTGAGGGAACTTAAGATGCAGAGAATTCACCGAAGGCCATGCAGGGTAAGTGGCAGGAGGACAAATCAGACTCGGAGCTGCGTTCCTAAGGGTGAGACCAGTTTGAGAATATGACCCAGCTAGCATGGGCTTCTCTCTGCCAGCCAAGTTCTCTCTGGCAATGCTCATCTGCATCTGCTCTGAGCATAAAACAAGCTGTTCTTGCTTTGTGACATGGAGTATCGGGTTGACCATTCAGGGCTCTGTTGTTCCATGCCAGGAAACTCTCCTCTGGGAGAACTGACAAGCCCTGGTCTCATCTCCCCAGCACTTGCATGAAAGTGACCTTGGGAGCAATTAAGGTGGATTAAGGACTCGGCATCCTTCTCCTGGTGGTCCCTCCAACTTGTCCTGTCTGCCCAAGAAGGAAGGCAGATGTTGAAGAAGTGTCTGACTCTGCTGACCGTGTAGGCAGAGGAAAGGTTGCCTTCATTCACTCCCCCACTCAGCCCTGTCAACTGTCCTCCCACAGGGGTGTACGCCTCAGGTTCCTGCTGCTCACTCCTCTCTCCCAGCTTGTCCAATCAGAAGAACCCCTCGGCAAGGACCCCCACGTGGACATGCATCTCTTGTTATCACGCATCAGTAGTTCCCCAAGCACTTTTAAGCTAGACTTCCACCTGCTTAGTTGCCAGCCCTGCATGGCCCTGTTGACCAACCTAGCTTTACCCCTTTGCCTCAACGTTCACACACTAAAGCAAGACTAGAACACCTGTAGTTGCCTGTAAATGGGGTGTTGTGCCCTCCTCCCATGCTTCTATATGGTTCCCTTTGCCTGGCCTGGTCTTCCCTTACTTGGCTCTTATTAGTTAGAATCAACTCAACTTTGACATTGTGCCTTTCGCAAAACTGCTCAGCCACTTGTGATGCAATTTCTCATGCTATTCTCTGCTCCGCTGCTATGTACATGCCCGTCTTTACACACACCCCACGGCGTTGTATTTATCACTTACATGTTTCTACATCTGTCTCCTATACTATTGGGTTGTCAGAAAAATCATGGCACGTTTTTACATAGAAAAACATGGAAGAATACATGATGATGTTTCTGATGACCCAGGAGATTCATAACTTCATAAGGCAGTGAGCACATGTCCTGTTCACCTCTGTATCTCAGCACCTAATAGGGTTCGGTACGTGGTTAGCACTCGGTAGATACTGGGTGAATTAATGAGTAATTCCAACATGTAGTGAAATGCTATAGTTCTTTTCATATGAAGAAATGGGAATAACACCAAAGACCCTAGCTAGGTAGAGGGCTTATACCGTGGTTTGGTAAAATGTGTTGCTGTCATTTCTTGGGGGCCTTCTGTGTTCATATGCACATCCATGTGCTTTAAATTTACCATCTCTAATACAATCATCTGAAAAGCAGACATCGTCGTTCACATTGTGCAGACAAAGAAACCGAGGTCCACGGGTCACACGTCTTTTAGTGGCAGAGCTAGGATTAGAGCTCAGAGCTCCCAGTTCACAACCAGTGCTCTGTATACCTCCTTACCCTCTGTCTCTGGGAGAACGAAGAGCCTTTGCAGGTCTAGAGCTCCTCTTGTAGCCATAGAATTGGTCCCCTTACCACCCTCTCTCCCTAACGAAATGGACAAAAATGAATTGGCCTTGTTCCTGTGCCTGGCTACCAAGGAGCTATGGGTAGGGCCCAGTGGGTTCACGTGACAGTGAGTATTTTGAAATGTGTGTTGAAAGCTCAGTCACAGGATTTGCTAACTTTTCAGGTAAAGCCAATGGGAACGCATATGTGGCATCGAGTGTTTGCATTGCTGTCATCATGGTGGGCATTTTCTCAGTGCGTTACTTCCGGCAAAAGTGAGTTGGTTACGCCTGCCAATTTGGTAAATGTATTTTCCCTAAAAAATAATGGTAATAGCTGTTGCTGCTAGGGAAATCGACACTGTCATACTTTGCTGGTGGCAGACTAAACCTCCTCAGCCTTTTTGAGCAATAGCCCATGTCAAATTTTTAAAAATATGCCTTTTCACCTAGCAATTCCTACCTTGAAGTGTATTCTAAATATACCATAGAGGTATGCATATATTTAGTAGAAATTGTGTTCACTGAAATATTGTTCATAAAAGGAAAATATTTGAAATGATCTAAATGCCCAACGATTGTCTGGTTAATTGAATCATGATATACCTCATTCTCTAATATATCATGCATCCATGAAAGATAATGTAGAAGAAAAGGGAATGGTATGAATGGCACTTGCTATCTTATATTTAGAAAGCCGGTAGCAAAACAGTATGTACTTTTCATTTTTTTAAAATATGTATACACACATTCATATGCAAGATATTATCAGTTGGCATTAAATTTGGTTTTCCATAATATAAAAGCCAAAATAATATGACTTAAACTAACTAATGCTTTCTCACCCTGGTAAAGGAAGTAAGCCCAAGTAAAGAGTGGATGTGATAGCTCCAGGGTCATCAGAGACCCAGGCGCCTTCTGTTTTTCTGTTCCACTCTCCTGACACCCTCCTCAAGTGCACAGCCTCAAGGTCCAGGCTGCAGAGGCCATAGCCATCCCACTTGCATTTCTGGGGCACAGGAAGAAGGAAGGAAGGTACATTTCCCATTTAAGGAACCTCCAATAAGTCACACATGACACTTTTGGCTACATCTCATGGTCAGAATGTAGTGAAGCAAGTGAGGATTAAAATTGTGGCCTTGGTGCCAGCAGGTGGCATGGGGGTTGAAGCATTCGACTCTCACATAGCAGACCATGGTTCAAGTCCTGGACTGGCAGCTTGCTTTCTCACTTTCCCTCTCTCTGTCTCTCTCTAGTCAAATTTTTTTTAAAAAGTAACAATAATGAACAAAATTAAATAATTTTTTTTAAATGGTCTCTTGGCTGGGTTCATTGTTGTCTCAGTAAGTTAGGGTTCTGTCTCTAGGGAAGAGATAGAAATGTGTATTGAATGGCAATTAACAATTTCTGCCCTAAGGATATGTACCACAATGTTAATGGTATTTATATCTGAAGACAGAGTCATAGGTGATTTTTTAAAAATGTATATAACATATAATTTATATAATTTTTATTAATTTATATCATTATTTTCTAAAAATCATCTTAGAAAAGCTTTACTTTGTAAAGAATTTTATTTTCCTGTCAGAAGGCCTGTGTACTTACCAGAGAGAGACAGGGAAACAGAGAGAAGGAGAGGGACTGATTGTGCACAATCCCTTTTTCTTCGTCTCTCCACTCTGTTGGAATTTTGGGCACACATGCACACACTCATTGTATTTTTCAGGCCATCGGGGTTGGGATTCAAACCACGTGGTCAGCAATGTGAGCTCTGGGGCCTACAACTACCAGGCCATGGGGCTGGCCTCATTAAAAAAAAAAAAGTAATGAGCTAGTTATTCAACATATAACTTTCTTCAGATGCTGTGTAAAGTAATAGAAGAGGTCAAAATAAATTTAGCTCAAAGTCATTCTACCAACCATTGAACTTGTCTGACAGCTTTACATTTATTGAAGATCCAATGTATGATAGACACTTCAAAACAGAGCTCTCATTAGGGAAACTTGGAAAAAGTTTAACTTAAGAGTCAGTGAGGATCACATGCATCCCCTTCATGGAAATACTGAAGATCAGTTGGAAAAAGATTACACCCTTGTATTTAAAAAGGTGTTGGGGAGGACCAAAACACAGCGCACCTTTGATGAAATTGTCTATTTCTCTCCCAACCGATAGTCCTGAAATAAGGCATCCAGATTGGTGGGAAGCTCTGCTCCACACAGTCATTCAGGGATCCAATTTTGTTCCATTTTATTGGCCCGTAATCCCTTGGGCATTGTCCTCATTTGTAGGATCTATATTAGATCACAGACACCTCTGTTCACACTTCTTTGGAGAAAAACTAATGTCATGGTCACATCATCTCTTACTTTCAAAAGGTTAGACAAACTGTAGAAATTTACCTTTCTTTTTAAACATCAAAGCTTATTAAAGTCAACTCTAAAAATGTTTTATATTGGTTTTGAACTTTTAAAAAGCAATTAAAGTACTTAAATCACCTGCTATTTTAAGAAACGTTTTTAGGATTTTTTTTTCCTTCCACATCCTGAAAGAAGTATATTGCCTCTGATCACCAATACAACCTCTATAAGCAACTCAGATATCTTCAGATATTTACTTCTTTCTTGGCATTAAAAAAGAATGGTTACATTACAGTTACCATTTTGTACCTTTTTCATTTTGATTTTTTATAAGAATTATTTTAATTAACTTTATTTATTTATTTATTTAAATTTGATCAGAGAGGGACACAGCAAGAGAGAGAGAAAGCAACAAAGCAATCCACCAGGTCTGGGACTTGAACTGTGGTCAGCCACAGGGGAGTCTAGTGCCCTTAACGTCACCTGCCAGCCCTGTACATTTTTTTAAAAAATATTTAATGTTTAGCTGAATGATTTATCTGGCATTACAAGCTCTTTGAAATATTCTAATTACCTAAATAGCAAGTTCCCCAAGGGTTAGGACCAGGTCTTCTTGTCAGCCACAGGGGAGTCTAGTGCCCTTAACTGCCACATCACCTGCCAGCCCTGTAACTTTTTTTTTTTTTTTAATATTTATAGTTTAGCTGGATGATTTATCTGGCATTACAAGCTCTTTGAAATATTCTAATTACCTAAATAGCAAGTTCCCCAAGGGTTAGGACCAGGTCTTCTTGCTTGCTGTTCCACCCCTAGCATGAGGCCCTGTGCTGGTCACATATTAGGGTTGAACAAATGGGCGGCTGGGTACTGATAGACTGTGAAACCTTAGAATAAAATTGCATGGCTTATGTAGCAACCCAAAATGGTTGTAACTTTACATGACTCCACCGGCAATCTAACTTCACAGGTAGAGGATACATCATCTCTGTCTTTCAGTGTTTACAGTTAAAATCACTTGCATGCAAAAGCAACGCCTCTCCTATGCTGAAATCACTGCCTAAGAACCTATGCTTGCATGCTACTATGTACACGCTAAACCAGATTTCATTGTTTTCTTTACTATAGGATATTTGTTCTCTTTTCGGCTCTCAGATCTCAGTCGTGGAGCCCTAAAATTCCAGACCCAGCAAACAGCACTTGGGCCAAGAAATATCCGACCGTGGAGGTAAGGTATAAGCGTTAGTAGTCAGTCACCATGGTTCTGGAGTTGATTACATCCAAATTGTCCACTGTAGTGGCAGGGAGTCTTGGGTGCTGAGACTCTGGGTAAGCTGAAATCACTCCTGCTAAGGTACCTCTGAGTCAGCACGCCCAGCTCCCTCCCTGAACTCAAGCAACCTGTGCACGGAAATTTTCTTATGGTCAGAAGTCTAGAAGACCCATAGTGGTTTATTCCTCTCTATGCCTTATCTCCCCCTCATTTTACAACCTGTGTACGGAAATTTTCTGAAGCTTATGGTCAGAAGTCTAGAAGACCCATAGTGGTTTATTCCTCTCTATGCCTTATCTCCCCCTCATTTTACTTAAAAAAAAAAAAAAAAAGAAGAAGAAGAAAGCAAGTGTGTTTGCCATTTGCTGAGCACTGTCCTGAGCACTGACTCATCCAAAGTCAAGAGAAAGAAGCTTTTGACTTTCCAATCCTTTTTGAGCATAGAACAGATAAATAGAACTCACACAACTGTAGTTCTGGGGGGAAGCCAGTAAGTCATTCTACTGTGCCAAAAAAGAAATTAAAAAGTATGTGTGAGGAGGCCAGGAGATGCTTAATGGTTATGTCACTGGACTCCCACAGAGTCAACCACTGTTTGAGCCCCAGATGCAGCAACTTAAAACTCACACTGGGCGTGTGTGCCCAAAATCACGAGAGCAGCAGGGATTGTGCTGTGGCCAGGCCCCTGTGGGGCAGATGATTTCTTTCTTTCTGTTTCTCTGTGTCTCTCTGGTGAGTGCATGTGCCCGATAACAAAAATCTCTTGTACGAAAAAATTGTAGGGCCAGCAGGTGGCATGGTGGTTAAGGCACTGAACTCCCACATGGCTGACCATAGTTCAAATTCTCGACCTGGTGGCTTGCTTTTTTACTTTCCCTCTCTCTCTTTCTCTATCTCTCTCTGGTGAGTGCATGTGCCCTATAGCAAATTTAAAAATAATAATAATAATAAAATTAAATAAATGATTCTTTAAAAAATTTGCTATGGGAACCAGCAGTTAGCGTAATGGCTATGTCACTGGACTCCCACATAGTCGACCGCAGTTCGCGTCCCGGACCCGGTGGCTAAAAAAAAAGCGTGCGTGCCCAAGATCCCGAGAGGAGAATGGAGGAGAAGGGATTGCAGCATGACCATCCCCCCTGGAGGGTGATTTCTCACTTTCTGTCTCTCTGTCTCTCTCTCTCTCTCTGTCTGGCGAGCGCACGCACCCTATAGCGAAAACCTCTCCAAAAAAAAAAAAAAAAATGCTAGAAGGAATGTACAACATGCTGGAGAGAGACACAGGGGCTTAGGGGAAGCAAATATCCCCTCCTCCTATTAGGGATGGCCACACCATGGTCACTTCTCCTCCATTGAAATTTTGGGCACGCACGCATGCACTCAGTGTGTTTTTCAAGACTCTGGGTCCGGGATGCAAACCACTCAGTTGGGTATGTGGGATTCAGCCACAGTAACCACCGTGCCACTGGCAGGCCCTTTTATTATTTTTATTGTTTAATGTTTTGCCAGAGGACGCATGCACTCGCCAAAGAGAAACAAGAAAGAGAGAGACAGAGAGTGAGAAAGCACTCCTCCTGGGAAATGGTCACACTGCAATCTCGTCTCCATTCTTCTTTCAGGATTTTGGGCATGCACACACATGCACCCAGTGTGCTTCTTAAGCCACCATGTCCAGGACTCCAACCACAAAGTCAGCCATGTGGGATCCAACTTAACCACTATGCCCCAGGTTGACCCAAAAATATTGAAGAAGGATAAGTTGCTTAGCTGGGGGATGAGAGAGCTGAGAGTAGAGGAAGCCATGGGATTTCCCACTGCCCAGTAAAAGCAGGTGAGAACAGCTCATAGTGGGCAAGACGGGTCATCTTGTGTGGAGGGTCTAGAGGTTGAATGCAAGTGAGCATAGACAAGACTGTGACGCCAAGTGAGCAATAGGGGAGGGAGGAGGCCTGCCTAGAGCCCCAGACTCTTTCTCAGCCTTCAGCCTTTCTTTAAGATGCTTCTGAGCTGGCAGGTGGCGTGGTGGTTAGAGGTGCTGGATCCCCACATGGCCAACTGTGGGTCAAGTCCTGAACCTGGGAGCTTGCTTTCACTTTCTCTACCTCTCTCTCACTCTGTCCCTCTCGGTCAAACTAACTAAATAACTAACTAAATAACTAACTAAATAAATACATAAAGTTAAATAAAATAATTCTTGAAAAATAAAAAAAAGATGCTAATCTTCAATTACTCAGTTAATTCTGCCATCCACACCCTTCCCTAGGCCAGAAGCCAGTGATCCCAGCCTTTGCCAGGCCAAGAGCTGATACTAGCCATTCTGCCTTAGGAATGTAAGTCACTATGGTGCAGTGCCTTTGGAATCTGGCCTGGAGGCCAGCCTTGCCTCTGCCACTTACTGTGTGTGTGACTCTTGGGCAATTTGCCCAACTATCTGAGCCCTGATTTCATCTTCCATAAAATAGGACTTGACAATACTTCCCCTGTATACTGTGGTGAGGATTAAATAAGACGCATGTAAACCATATGGGTCCTACGGAACAAAGAGCATTCGCTTTCTTCCCAGGAAGACCCATAGCTTGTCTACTGAGGGATTTTGTCCCTATTTAGTTACAATGGCAAGAAATGCGATAATCACAGCTAAACACACACACGCTATATGTTGTATATGGTACATGTAGTATATATGGTATATACAGACTTACATGAGGTGTTCATATATAGGCTCTCACTTGGTAATATTGCAATTACTTACAGGAACACACTCTGTAAGCCTCATAAGGATGTCACTGCTCGTGTTTGGGGATTCTAGGACCCAGAGTTCAACTTTAAGATTCCAGTGCTGAGATTCCACAGTTCCATGTCCTAAAAGCCTGAAACAGCATGATGGACAGCAGCTCTGGGTCAGTCATGGACACCTGGTTTCTGTGCTGGTGTGTTTGACATCATGGGCTCTCTCTGCCTCTGCCTGAGGGCTACAGAGGTATGCAGAGCCACTGAAAGGCCCAAAAAGCCAATGGGGGCTGGCAGGTGGCATGGTGGTTAAGGGCACTGGACTCCCACATGGCCAACTGTGGTTCGAGTCCTGGACCTGGCAGCCTGCATTCTCACTCCCACGCCCCTCGCTCTGTCCCTCTCTGGTCAAATTAAAATAAATAAATAAATAAATAAAGCTAAAAAAAACCAATTCTTTTTTTTTTTCTTTTCTTTTCTTTTTTTTTTTTTTTGAGAGTGCATGCTATAGGGCGCATGCACTCACCAGAAAGACAGAGAGAGACAGAGAGACAGAAAGCGAGAAATCACGCCCCCCCCCCCCGCAGG
>NW_006209346.1:1184874-1221648 GCF_000334495.1 Tupaia belangeri chinensis
GCATTATGGTAACCGCTTGTCCCAATAAAACAATAAAAAAAAAAAAAAAGAAAGGCCCAAAAAGCTGAGAAGAGATGCTGAGACAGATCCACAGAGGGTTGGCAAAAGTAAGACTTTGGCACACACATGTCCAATGCTGTATAGCATAAATATGTTCAATGCAGCATTATAAATAGAAGCCAAAAATTGAGGGCTGACCTGTAGCCTAGGGGCTCCCATTCAGGGAGCTGGATCTCACATGGCTGACCCTTTTGGAGTACCAGAGAGAGTGGCTTGAAAAACATAACAGGAACATGTCTATTCGGACAGGATGGAGAAATGGAGGAGAAAGGATCGCAGCTTGACCACACCCTATTAGCAGGTGCTTTCTCAGTGTCTCTCTGTCTCTTTCTGGCCAGCACACAAGCCCACAAGCCCTCTGGCAAGTACCAATATATAAATATATATAAATTGGTGTGTGTATATATATACACACACACACACACACACATATATATACGGCATAATGCAAAGGTTCACCAGGTGTGGGTTAAACATTTTGGGTGTATCCACACAATAGGATATTATGCAACTACTTAAAAAAAAAAATGAGACCTATATCTGCTTGAAGATCACCAAGACACCTAAAAGTGAAAAAAAAAAAAAAGCAAAAATACCAATTGTCTAACTTGTCTACAGTGGGCTCCCATCTGTATTAAAAGGAGGTGATTTATACACACCCATGAATATGTGGCACGTGCACAAGGTATTTTTGGAAGCCTACAGAAGATACATACGAAACCAATGATGGTAGCCTCGGGAAGGAGGTTGGGAGGATAAGGGTCACTTAATTTTGTTGCATGTTCCTTTGAACTTTACATTTTTGAAAGAAAAATTTGCGTGTATTTATTTTGCAAAAAATAACCAGTAAATCAGAAAGTTTTAATAATGAAGTACCTTACACATGCCCTTCAAGATGAAGGCCCTGAGGAAGCCTCAGAATCCTCATGGCTTGACCCTTGAAGTGGGTAGGCTGTTCTTAAAGAATCCAATTGCTCTCCTGTGCAAGGCTGAGGCAGCCAGCGGAACACAATAGTCTCTCCTTCTCCTCCAGCAACATATGCTTTGAGCTCTCAGACCTTACATCCTCTACCATTTCTGAAGATGTGGCTGAAAAACCACATGCCCCAAAGCTCAGAAGGAAAAGGCGAAATCATAAAGGGGATCTCTGGGATGTGATCCAGTTTATAAAAGCTTAAAATAGTATCCGGGAGGTTCCTGAGCCAGTAATGGTTTAAGAGGCCTTCCTCCAGGGCTTGTCAGCCAGAGGGCCTGCTATGTAGAAGTTCAGAGACGCAGCCTCTATCAAGATTGCCAAAGCTTTCAGGAAGGCAGTGCGAACACCTCACCTTGTGAAAACAAGAAGCCATTGCACACCCATGTAATCTCTCCCACATCTGCCAGCTTAGCCTACATAGTCGCCAGCCCTGTTCCAAGCCAGCCTAACGTGCCAGGACCAGTTTGGGCAGTGATCAGAAAACAGCAGGCTCCCAGAGACAAACACACATGCACCTCTAGCTCACCAGCCCTTTGCAGGACTCTGTCCCACGATGGTACCATCCTTTACTTTTTTCTTCTTCTTCTTCTTCTTCTTCTTCTTCTTCTTCTTCTTCTTCTTCTTCTTCTTCTTCTTCTTCTTCTTCTTAATTTGCCATAGGGCACATGTGTCACTGAAGAGACACAGAGAGGGAACCAGCAGTTAGCATAATGGCTACGTCGCTGGACTCCTATGTAGTCGACCGTGGTTCACGTCCCGGACCCGGTGGCTTAAAACTCACGCCGGGTGCGTGTGCGTGTGTGCCCAAGATCCCGAGAGGAGAATGGAGGAGAAGGGATTGCGGCGTGACCATCCCCGCTGGGGGTTGATTTCTCGCTTTCTGTCTCTATGTCTCTCTCTGTCTGTCTGGCGAGTGCATGTGCACTATAGCAAAAACCTCTCAAAAAAAAAAAAAAAGAGACAGAAAGTAAGAAAGCACTCCCTGGAGGGACAGCCACACCGTTCCTTCTCTCTGAGTCTCTTCTAGGGATTTTGAGCATGCATACACATGTTCCCGGCATTTTCCAAACTGCCAGTTCCAGGACTTGAACCATGAAGTTAGTCATGTGGGATCCAGCCATCTTAACCCTCACACCAACCCTTCACTTCCTTGACGTTTGCTAAGCCCAAGGTACAGTAGGGGACCTCAGAAGTCGATCTAAACTAAGCTGCTCTTGCACAACTTCTCATTTGACAAATGAAAGAACTGAGGCTAAGAGGTTAGAGGCATTTTTCCAAGCATAGAGTGTCAGAGTTGATTCTAGATCCCAGGGGTTGTCCTGTCCCAAAGCTATCTTTTGTCATCTGGCTCCTCTCTGAAGACATGGTCCCTGTATACATGACAGAGACATATGAAAAAGAGTGACAGGACAAAGCCTCCCTGCCAAGAACCTAAGGGTGGTTTCCTTCTTGCTTACTTGATTGTTTGCGTCTTCCATGGGAGAGGAAGACAGAGACAGACAAAAGAGAAAGAAACAGAAAGAGGCACCGCCAATAGGATTATTTTGCCATAATCCTAGTCCCAGTCTCAGCTAGCCCAGACCATGGGCACACATGTGTGCCCAGCATGCACTGCTAGACATCAGGATGCCAACCCAGGGCCTCCCATGTGGCCCTAGCATCACAAAGCATTGCATTACTGCTAGGACATCGTGGCAAGCCCCAACAGGTAGTTTTATCACTGGTGTATGAGTCCAGTGGAAGGACCAGCCATAGGGACTTAACGGGAGAGAAGGTGTCAGGCAGGGGATAATGGAGCAGACGGCAGGGAGAAGGCTGGCCCTGGAAGCGAGAGTAGGTTGATGGGCCTGGGAAAAGGGCACGTGTAGTAGATGGTCTGTGTGGCTGCAAGAGTGGCTTCTGAAGGAAATCTGGGGGGGTCGAGGAAGCCACAGGCATCCTTAGGAGGCATCCTTCCTGCACGTGGGAGCTGGGATGGAAGGCTCTGGAGCTCTGCTTTAGAAAGATCAGGCGGTTGGGGTGTAAAACAACTTTCTCAAATATAAGGAGAGCCCAAATAGAGTCCAGTAAAGAAAGGCTGATGAAGTGCGAGGGCTCGGACTAAGGAATTGGCAGTGAGTTTGGAAAGGAAAGAAGTTATACCATTGAAGAACAGATAACTGACAGGATGCTGAGAAAGTCAGTGAGAGAATGAAGTAATTAGTTAACAAAATAGCTAAACAAACAAAATTTCTTCAAAAAGTTGTTTCAGATGGGTCTTTATTATTATTATTATTATTAGGTTTTTGCTATAGGGCATATGCGCTCGCCAGAAAGAGAGAGAAACAGAGAGACAGAAAGTGAGAAATTACCCCCTCGAAGGGATGACCATGCTGCAATCCCTCTTCCTCCATTCTTTTCTTGGGTACTTGGGCACGCACGCACACGCACCTGGCATGAGTTTAAGCCACCAGGTCTGAGACTTGAATTGAGATCGACTACATGGGAGTCCAGTGACATAGCCATTATGCCAACTGCTGGTCCCCAGATGGGTCTTTATTAAAAGCAGATCTGACAAGGATATCACTCTGCCTGAAACCTTTCAATAGTTGTACCAAAACCCAGACCCCTTAACATTCTTCAAAAGGTTTGTGATTGTTATTATGTGAACCTGTCCCATTTCCAACACCGCACTTTTCCAGTCATAAGAAATTACAAGTATGGGGCAGACTGCTGGCATGGTAGTTAAAGCGGTTGGATTCCACATGTCAAACAGCATGGTTTGAGCCCCAGACCAGGCAGCTTTGGGGACACCCCAGGTGCTTGTGTGCATACCCAAAATCCTAAGAGGAGATTGGAAGAGAGGGAATTGTGGCATGGCCATCTCCCTTGTGAAGTGCTTTCTCGCTTTCCCTCCTCCTCTCTCTCCCTAGGAAGCACACACACCATATAGCAAAACTAAAAAAATTAAAACAGAAGTTATGGGCCAATAGGTGGGGCCAGCAGATGGTGTAGTGATTACTTCACTGGACTCACACATGGCCAACCACGGTTCAAGTCCCAGACTCAGTGGCTTGAAAATCACGCCAGGTGCGTGTGTATGCCTGCCCAAGATCCTGAGAAGAGAAGGGAATGTGGTATGGCGATCTTCCGGGGGTGGGGAGTGTCTCACTTTTCTTCTTACTGTTTCTGTCTCTCTTTCCAGTGAGCACATGTCCCCTAAGGCAAAAAACCTCTTTAAAAAAAAAAAAAAAAAAAAAAAAAGAGAAGAAACCAGTAGGTTCCAGAACATAACAGCTCTTCCTGCCTATCATCTCCCTCTGCCAAACACTGCACATTTTGTAGGACTCGGCTCCAGTGTCACGTCATCACCGTGTGTTCGATTCTAAGGTCTTTGTTCCCTAGACAGAGGCAAACGCAGCTGTTCCTTTGCACCTACCCCTGCCTCTGGCCTAAAGAAAAAGCAGGTGGAACCACTTGATCCATGCTGGAAATAGTTTGGTTGAAGGTGAAGCGAGGAAGTGAATCATTGTCATCCGGGGCTGAGAGAGGAGTCCCTGGCTCCTGTCTCTGCCTCTCTGACAATATTAATTACCTCACAAAGTCAGGGGCCTGCAGGATCCCATATGAGGCCAAGCAGGCAGCACAATTTGGGAGGCATCTAGGAACCCTCGGGAAGTGACTCGTTAAGTTCTTACACAGCAACATGAGCCTCTTCCTCCTCTCTCCACTCAGGAGAAGACACAGCTACCCTTGGAAAGGCTCCTGACAGCCTGGTCCACTCCTGAGGAACCCGAGCCTCTGATCATCAATGAAGTCCTTCATCAAGTGGTCCCAGTCTTCAGACATCCCCAACACCCCAACTTCCCAGAAGGGAGACAAGGGGTCCAAGGTCATGAGGAAGACACGGTGTCTAATGTCTCAGATCCATCACCTCCAGGAGCCCTCATGGCTGAGACACGAAAACTAGTGAATCTGTACAAGGTGCTGGGGAGCAGGAGCCCCGACTCCAAGCCAGCGCACCCAGCGCATCCAGTGACGGTCCTCGCAGTGGACTACCTGCCCACCTACGAGGGCTATCTCCCCTCCAACAGAGATGACCTCCCTTCACGTGAGGCTTCTCTCACTGACCCCCCGGAAGAACTGGAGCCTCAGCACATCGCTTTCTCTGTTTTCCCCTCCAGCTCTCTTCACCCGCTCACCTTCTCCTGTGGTGAGAAACTGACTTTGGATCGGCTAAAGATGGGGTGTGACTCGCTCATGCTCTGAATGTTAAGGCTCCAAGCCTGGCAAGTCCATGTGCCCCCTGCCAGCACAGCATACCCCTTCTCTTCAGCCCCTACTTTGGGGGCCATGTCACTGGGTGCTACCATCAGGTCTGGCAGGACTGAGAAGGTGGGCATGCCAGCTCTGGGTATGTCTTGGGGATTGAGAGTTGGCCTTCATCCAGATCCCTCATCTGAAGAGGATGTCCTCCATGAGGTGCACCTAGAGACTCCAACTTAGGTTTCTGGTAACTTCCTTGGCTATATTGGCTGGGAAATGAAAACCTGTACTAATAATGGCAAAGTCCAGAGGACCGTTCCTGCAACAGCTCTTGATAAAGCACCTGCCATTAGCTCTAGATTAGTGCTGTCCTGTAGAACATCCTGAGAGATGATGGGAACGTTCTCTGCTCTGTCCTGCACAGTAGCCACTAGTCACATTGGCCCTCCCAAAGGCATTCCCTTTTCACTCCCTGAGGAGACCTCAGCTAATCCTCAGACAGCTCAGATTGAGCCTGGAAGACAATTCTCAGGAATTGATTCCACAGCATCAATTCAGAACATAATTCGTGTTTTGCTCCTTTAAAGCTTGCCTCTGGCTGTGGCTGCCTCTGTTCTTTGACTACAAGCATTTCCAAGCTGATGGGGTTGAGTCTTGATCTAAACCACTAATATTGGGCGGTCTGAAAAGTCATGAGGTATTTTTTTCTATACAAAACTGCGTTATGATTTTTCTGATGCCCTCTAGTACCCCTCCCAAAAGAACAAAATGAAAAGCTCAGTAACCTCTCTTAAACCCGTCAAGGCTGGACCCTACCCCTCATCTATCACTGGAGCCAAGACAACTTCTCCACTCTCCTTTGGATTTTCATTGAAAGAAGTATTTGTTGCAAGTGTATGTGTGTGTGTATATATAAGCCACCAGATTTCAAACTAGAAATGTGTCTAAACAAACTGTATAGTTATCCTCAGCCTTTGATTGACTGGATCTCCCTCAGAGTGCTAGAAACTGAAGTGATGAATATTTGCTCTGCCTGTCTATGTTGAAACCCTGTATTCATCCTTGCTTTCTGCTACTCCAGACTTAATATGCAAGGGGACTTCAAAAAGATCATGGAAAAAATTAACATACTAGTTTATTTTGGTGCAAAAATGCTAAAATCCACACACAGCATTTTTATAACACTCATTTTCCATGAACTTTAAAACTTTTTAGAGATTTTTGCTATAGGACACATGTGTTCACCAGAGGCAGAGAGCGAGACAGAAACAGAAAGTGAGAAATCACCCCCTGGGGGGTGACCACGCCGTGATCCCTTCACCTCCATTCTCTCAGGATTTTGGCACGTACACACACGCGCGCCCAGCATGAGTTTCAAGCCTACGAGTCAAGGACTCGAACCACAGCTGGCCATGTGGGAGTCCAGAGACATAACCATTACACAATCTACTGGTCCCATTCATGAACTTTACGAAGCCCCTGCCTATGTAATTCTCTCAGGTTTCCTTTGAAAAGCATATGGTCCCTCCTTTACTTTCCTATCTACTCTTAGCTGAGGTGCAGCACCCCCATACCACAGCTCCTTGCATTTCAACATCAGCTTTCTCTCCGCACCCAGGATGGGATGCCCCTAACTGCCATGGACCATGGACCAAGACAGATGTCACCTCTTTGGAAGGAGGCTAACTTGTTGGCAGTGGGAGTTAGACTGCTTTCCTACAATACCGGATTTCTCCCTTCTTGGTCTCTGTCTGATTACTTGTCATCCATCTAGTCACTCTTCCCCTCCCTTCACCTACCCCCCACCATGTCCCCAACACCCAACTTCCCCCACACCCTTTCCTTAAAGCCTCAGGTGATACTGCAGTCCTCATTTGTCTCCTAAAGGCTGTCTTTAGGGGTGCTAAGACCTTGCCCATGCTCCCCTAGCATAATTCCCATACACCTGCTCCCTCTGCTGGGCGGCAGACACCATGCAGGAACTATGGCGATGTTTCCCCAGCATTGTGCCTGGCCTACGGTAGGCTACCAATAAAAAGGAAATTGTCACTTGCCACTGCTTTCATCTTACTCCTGTTCCAGAAGCCAGTCCACCAGTTCCTGCTTTCTTTACTGAGACAATTGAGTTTGCATTTGCTCGTCTTCACTCCCAGCCCCAATCTACCCTAGTTTTCAGTGACAGCACTGCTGTGATATTAACACGTCAGGGTGTTTAGTATTTGATCCCACCTCTGGCAGCTTGTTCTGCCAGTGTCCTTTTCAAGAATGACAGAGTATGAGCAACCTTATTCTGCCATGGCCTTGAGTAATTTCCACAATCCCCCCTTTGCCTCTTATCTCTCACCCCACAATCAAAACCCTAGATCCGATTGCTAGGTTGCCCAGAACTAGGTGGAGCACTGAACATCCACACAGATGGGCTTTTATTCCACAGTAATATTCCATCTCCTCTCCTCCCTCCACCCTATTGGGATTTTAGTTAAGGACTTATACACCTGGCATGTCTTTCAAGCTGCTGGGGCCAGGACTTGACTCACTGGGTCAGCCATGTGGGATCCAGCTCTCTTAACCACCAGACCAGGGGGCCAGCCCTGAGTTCATTGTTAATAAATTTATGGGAATCCTCACCAGTAAGTCTCAGGTAGAGACTCTCATGATGAATTGTCCCTTGAAGGGACCTTTTCTTCCCTAAAAGTCAGAAATCCTATTTCCTGGTCCTCAATCTACTTTATATGAAACAGGAAAATCAAACCCATATCTAGTTTGTCCCTTGACTGCCTTCTCTTCATCTTGTCCCAATTGTCCAGCTTCCATTAACAGCCTACAGCTGTAACTCACCAATGCCCTGAGGCCAGTGAAGATGTCAAGCTAGGCACATTCTGCTATACTCGATTCTGTGTGTTTGATTCTTGGTTTTTCTCCAGTAGGTTCTGTCCGTCACCTGATGCAGTTGTCACCTGTTTCAATATCACTGCTCAAGTCCTTCAAAGACTGTTTGCTCTTCCTAGCATGCAGGACTATAGGGCGCATGCACTCCCCATAGACACACACAGGCAGAAAGCAAGAAGTCACCCCCCAGGGGGGAAGGCCATGCCACAATCCCTTCTCCTCCATTCTACTCTCGGGATCTTGGGCATGCACGCACATGCGCCTGGCCTGAGTTTAAGCCACTAAGTCTGGAACTCAAACCACAGCTGATTACATGGGAGTCCAGTGACATAGCCATTATGCCAACTGCTGATCCCCTCTTTTTTTTAATTGCCAGAGGATGCTTGTGCTTACCAGAGAGAGAAACACCCCACTTCCCCAGTGGGGTGTGATCATGCCACAATTCTCTTCACTCCATTTCTCCATCTTATCAGGATTTCAGGCATGCAAAGGCATGATTCTGTTTTTCCAAGCTGCCAGGGCCAGGATTCAAACCCCAGTTGTTCATGTGGTATCTGGCACTTAACCACTGCACTGTGTGGCCAGTCCCACATTACCCACCTTTACGAAGAGCTGACAGATGAACCCTCCTGAGTACAGCACTTTCTCACATGAGACTAGAAAGCTCTTGATACTCCTCTAAAAAAGTATAAACAATTCAATCCACTGGCTAACTGATGGGGGGAAAGGTGGTTCTTCACCTGTCAGCCTCCACTAGAATAAATGTCTAGATTAAAACCAAAACCTTACAAAACTCACACACACAGTTAAAAATATTTGCAACATATGTCAAAAATAGCTTCCCTAATAAAGTACTCTTACAGGTCAATGTGAAAAAAGCTAACATTCAAAGAAAAATATACTCTGAGCGGGCAGCTTGCAGAATACATATTAATATCCAGTCAGCATGAAAAAAACAATTACCTGTAATAAAAAAATGAAAATTAAATACAATTTTCCACTTAGCAGATTAGCAAAGATTACAGAGAAAACTAGCCAGTATTAAGAAAACTGGTATTCACAACCAGTAATGTTAGTTGGCCCTTCCTAGAGAGAGGCTGGGCATATTTAATTCAAATGAGCAACTCCATTCATAGCCATCAGCTAATAAAACCAGTATAAATATCCCAAAGTCAACACAAGATTCCTCAACAGCATCGATTACACTGGTGGGGAGTGGTGAAGTCTTAGATGCCCTTTATTAGGGGCCTGGTTAAACGACATCCGTACACTAGAACACCGAATTTCAAGGAATCAATAGATGCCGCCATTTAAAGTCACCTCATTATTTTACTGTCATGTGCCAGGCCAGCCAGTGGTGTGGTGAAGATAGCTGGATCACATAGTCAACTCCACATTTGAAGTTCTGGACCTGGCAACTTGTAAAACATGCTGGGTGCGTACATGCCCAAAACTTGGAGAATGGAGAAGGGCTTAGGGTATGGTCATTACCCCCAGCGGGTGATTTCTGTCTCCAGCGAGCACATACAACCTATAGCAAAACTAAAAAAAGAACTGTAATATGCCATTGATTTCTATGGGTTTTTCTCCTGAATTTTAATATGCCTGAAATTCAGGTGAATCTTAACAATTGACTAAAAAAATGCAGTCTTCTAAAAAATATGTACATAACAGTATTTGACATGGAAACCGTCAGTTAAAAATGCTTGAATAGAATCATTTTTTCATAAATTAATGCAAAAAAAAAACCCCGATACACCAAAATGCTAAATGATAGCCATAGGTGGTTTTTTTTTTATTATAATATTACACTTTTAAAATCACAAATACTCATTGCTCTTGTAATTGGATAAAGTCAGTAAAATACTACCAATTTATTTTCAAAGACCTGGGACATAAGGTCTAGAGACAGACACTACTGACTACTTTTCTTTTCTTTTCTTTTTTTTTTTTTTTTAGAGATTTTTGCTACAGGGCACATGCGCTCGCCAGGGAGACAGAGACAGAAAGCAAGAAATCACCCCCCCCCAGGGCAGGGGGTCATGCCGCAATCCCTTCTCCTCCATTCTTTCGGGATTTTGGGCATGCACACACACGCACCCCGAGTTTGAGTTTTAAGCCACCGGGTCCGGGACGCGAACTGCAGTCAACTACATGGGAATCCAGCGACATAGCCATTATGCTAACTGTTGGTCCCACTACTGACTACTTTCTAAGTGACCTGTTCGTCATCCACCTTGTCTGGCACTTTCATGACCTTTACTGCTTCTGCCCAAGGTTTTTTTTCTTTTAAGGTTTTTGCCATAGGGCGAGTGCGCCTCCCAGAGAGACAAGAGGCTAGTTTTGTTGCTGTTTCGTTTTGTTTTGACAAGTGTCAAAACCATTATCAAAATGATTCAAGACTTTAATTCCATCTCTTCACCAGTGTGAAAAGGAAAGTGAGAAATCACCTTCCAGGAGGGATGGCCATGTAACAGTAACTTCTCCATTCTTCTGGGATTTGGGGTATGCACAGGCACCCCGGTGTGATTTTCAAGTCTCCAAGTCCCAGACTCAGACAATGGTTTGCCCCTTGGGAGTCCAGTGCCTTAACTACCACACCACCTGCTGGCCCCAGGGCTGAGAATGTTAAGGTCCCTACTGACACACAGGTCTTTGAAATCCAGTTCATTTGAGGAGCCAACTTTTGAAAAATTCCCATTTTAATAGGAATTGTAGGAATTGTTTATAATGACTGATGACATCTACTAGTTAGTGCTTCACTTTCAAGGGCTGTAACTCAGTTCTCACCACCACTGGTGAAGGTTGATGTCACCTGAGACTGAGAATACTAAGGCTGAGTAAGGAAGTCACACTAATACCTGATACCACCCTAGTTTCAGTTAACTTTTAACTAATCTGATTCCATTATGATTTCCTAAAATTTTACATCCATTTTGGTTCTGACTATAGTTGATTGTAACTGATTGTATAAACATCTTTGAAGTCTACTAAAATCTGAAATAAATTAAGGCCAAAAAGTTATTGTTACCAGACAACCAAAAACTGGAATTTCTACCTTTAAAGTACCAGTTCATTTTTTTGGTTGCGCAATCAACCTAAAATCACGTAAATTTAAAAGGATACCAAAACAAAACTGGCACTCCTGAATTTGCCAATTTATCTACTCAGCAAATCTAAATCCTGTAATAAATGACACAGGTAGACCACAGAACAGTTAATACCTCTCCCATTAAGTATTATAAGGAAACATAAATGCAGTAAAGCTGTACATAAAAACACCTTTGAATAGAACAAAGGGACTAGCAGTTAACATAATGGCTTTCGCTGGACTCCCATGTAGTCAAAAGCGGTTCGCATCCTGGACCCGGTGGCTTAAAACTCACGCCGGGCACATGTGCATGCGTGCCCAAGATCCCAGAGGGGAGAATGAAGAAGGGATTGCAGCATGGCCATCCTCCCTGGCGGGGTGATTTCTCACTTTGTCTGTCTGGCGAGTGCACGTGCCGAATAGCAAAAACCTCTTTAAAAAAAAAAAAAGTTCTTCCTTCTTAAAAGAAATAGCTATTAAAAAAATGAAAGCCAAAACAACAACAACAAAAAACCCTATAACCCAGTCACAGTGACATGCACTACTAAGATGTTTTTGCTCAGCAGGCTGGAACTACATAGGAAGTCCTCATAGATTCTATTTTCATTCATCCTAAAGTCAGATACTGTGGTGTGCACCTGTAACCCCAGACCCTGAAGACTGAGGCAGAACTGCAAGCCTGAGGTTGAATAAGGAAGAGAGAGATCAGTGTGAAAAGTCTGGCATGATGGCACTTACAGTCCCAGCTAGGAAGCTAAGGCAAGAGGACGACATGGTGAGACTGTCTCTAAAAAATAAGTGAAAGGCTGTGACACCAACCAACTTACCTACTGATTCTTCTAAATATAAAGGCTATTATTCTTAAGCAGAAAGGAACTACAGCCGCATTTAACTCAATTTTGTTGCTCATCAGTTGTTGAAACATACCTTTTCTTCTTACTGTGGTAACTGATTCCGTACCTTGCTAGTTTTAATTGACGTGTCAAAACCATATCAAAATGATTCAAGACTTTAATTCCATCTCTTCAATCACGTAGAACTTATGTGCTGCCATGGGGTCCCTTTAAGTCACATCAGGCTACTTTTCACATTTCATGACTTAAATGAACTCTTCCATTAAGAGATATTGACATTGCTTATTATCAGGTAAGATTCAAAACGCCTCTTCGAATTTCAGACATTTTGCCACCTATAGCTAATAGGACCCTAGAAAGGCAGAGATTCTCGCGAACTGTGTTCAGAAGCCCTGAATTTTCTCTGGAGAGCCAAGAACACTCATCTTTGGGGAATTTCCATTAGTTCAAAGCCTAAAAATGTTCAAAATTGGAAGGGGTTAGCCAGTGGCACAGTGATCAAAGTGTCTGGATTCCATATGGCCAACTATGTAGTTCAAGTCCAGGAATGGATTGCAGTGTGGTCATCCTCTGTTGGGGGATGCTCTTCGACTTTTCTTATCACTGACACACAAACACACCCTCTCGTGTCTGCCTGCATGGTAGTGCACAAGCATTCAGAAGTCCGAAAATGAGTAACAAAAAAATCTGTTCCTTTATTAAAGACAACCTGGTGACCAGCAGTTGGCATAATGGCTATGTTGCTGGACTCCCACGTAGTAGACTGTGCTTCAAGTCCCAGACCTGGTGGCTTAAATTCCCGCCAGGCACGTGTGCGTGCGTGCCCAAGATCCCAAGAGGAGAATGAATTGCGGCGTAGCCATCCTCCCTGGGGGGTGATTTCTTGCTTTCTGTCTCGCTCTGTCTTTCTGGGGAACACACGTGTCCTATAGCAAAACCAGGCAAGTTGAGACTGGTTTGTGGCACTGCCATCACCCCTGGGGATGATTTCTTGCTTCCTGTCTAGTCTCTCCTGCAAGTGCACACACCCTATAGCAAAAATCTTTTTTTAAAAAAAATCTTTTAAATAAAAATAGCAATTATATATGTCCCTGCGCATGAGTTTTGAGAATGTGTCTTCATAAGGCTTTTTTGTGTAGTCCCAATCAAGTAGCCAGGACATACCAATCTCCACCTGCTCTCAAATCTCTTAAGGTGAAAATAGGACTTAAGGTTTCATTTAGAAACAGTTCTACTTTATCACATAACAAAAGGAATAAAAGACCATTTGCTTTCTCTCCACAAGGAAGAAATCAGTTGTTTGCTAGGTCTATTCTCCACTTCTCACACACTGTAACTGATTCCTCTGCATTTCTGTAAACATTCAGTTCACCTTAGTTTACCCCTCCTCTGGTCTGTGTATGGCGGGGAAGCAAAAGCAGCTGCTGATGGCTTCTCTAAAAATGCTATCCATGTTTTTACCTATTTATTCTAGTAAATTAAAATTACTTACAAAGATAATCAAAATCAGTAAGTCATTTCTCCTACTAGATGCAACTTCAAATAAAAACTTTTCCTCTAAAAATCTAAAGTGTTTTTTTTTTGAGAGAAATTTTCGCTATAGGGCGCGTGCGCTTGCCAGACAGAGAGAGACATAGAGACAGAAAGCGAGAAATCATCCCCCAGGGGTGATGGTCACGCCGCAATCCCTTCTCCATTCTCCTCTCGGGATCATGGGCACGCACGCACATGCGCCCGGCGTGAGTTTTAAGCTACTGGGTCCGGGACGCGAACCGCGGTCGACTACGTGGGAGTCCAGCGACATAGCCATTACGCTAACTGCTGGTTCCCTAAAAATCTAAAGTTTAAAAACCCTTAGGGGTTGGCAGGTGGTGTGGTTAAGGGTGCTATACTCCCACATGGCTGACTGTGGTTCCAGTCCTGGACCTGGCGGCTTGCTTTCCCTTTCTCTCACTCTGTCCTTCTTTGGTCAAATTTAAATAAATAAATAAGTTAAATAATTCTAACAAAACAAAACAAACAAAAAAAACACCTTAGTAGCAAGACTGATGAACCTGAAAAATAACATCCACGATCTTCTGTAACTGGATAGTGCTGATTATTCTGAGCTTATTGGCAATTTTTCTCTTAATACTGTCCATGTTTCCCAGTAGTTTTCTCAAATGGTGTATTTTCACATTACACAGCATCCAAAGCAACTTCCTCTACTTCAGTCAACATGACTTCCAGTCCTAGCTTTTGGCTCAAGATACAGTCCATTGTTATTAAAAATTAGGACCAGTGGATGGCATAAGGTTACAGTGCTGGTCTCGGACGGGGTGGCTTAAACCTCATGCCAGGTACATGTTGTGTATGTGCCCAAGATCCTGGGAGGAAAGTAGAGAAGGGATTGTGGTGTGACCATCCCCCCCATTCCCTGGGTATGATTCTCCCTGTCTCTCCAGTGAGCTCCCGTGCTGTACAGCAAAAATCTCTCTCTCAAAAAAAAAAAAAAATCAACCTACTAGATTTCATTGATAGACACTGACTACATCCCACTCAATCTCCAAGGTACACTGCTCATGTGAGGAACACCAAGTATACATGCTAGGTATATTGGTTTTCTCCCATTACAGTTAATGACCAAAAGACATCCTGAGAATGGCTTTAACTAATCTAAACTTTCCACACAGATTTCAGAAGCTCTAACTTAAGAAAAATCTTAATACTAGCCCTTCATTTTACACATTTCCATACCGGTAACACATACCCCATTAGAGGAATAAAATCACTATGAGGTTAGTACAGTGTAACTAACAGTGTGATCACCTGGAACGAACCAATTATCTAAATGGATTTCTTATAGCCTGCAACGAATCAGTTGTTGGGTACCTTTCTATGTCTTCCATGCACAAGGCTTAGTTAGGGAAGTATCCATAAAAGCGTACTAGAATTGCCACGACCCTCTTGAACAGGCAACAAAATGAACATCACAAATTTAAAACACCAAAAATCTCAAAAATGTAATTTGGTGTTTTCTAACTACGCCCCATTTTTCACCTTTCCCTTCCATTTAGAAGTAAACAACTGACTCACGGTTATTCAGTAGAGAAGTAATCAAAAACACAAAAGCTAAATTCTGCTCAAATGGGTATTCTAAGCTCTGAGAAGTCATTAATTCCTGCCCCACGTCACCTATGGAGTTAAGACACACTCTTAACTATATATTCAGAATTCTCATCTCAGGGAAAGACCAGTGCATGACAATAAGAGATTTAACACCAAGAGATTTGAGAAATGTCACTAAATGTGGAACACATAAAATCATGACATTAAGATCACTTTTACAGATTTAAACTGTACTTAAGAGCTTTCAGAATATATTAATCGTAACTTCCAATTTGTCAAAACATACTAAAGGTAAACCCAAGGCACTACTAAGCAAAGTAACTGACACCAAATCTCTCAAAGCTGCCACTACTACTAAATCTGAATAAATTCTGACAATTCACCTTGTTAATGTTGATAAACTAGTTCATTCATTAGAGTCAAGGAGTTCAATTAGGTTATCATTTCATTGCTTTTTACTAGATATATCCTGCAAAGCACAGAAGTAACTGAGTTTCTGGGCTGTTAATTAGGAGATCTGGCTTGTAAGTGTTCAGACTTGCTAAATATGGATTTACTTACTAGTTAATATGATTACTAATGCTTGAGCTAGAATCTACCTTCTAAGCTTTTACTTCATAAAGAAATTCATGTACCAAAGAGCCCCAGAATTTGCTGTATCAGTTAACTCAACATCAGGTTACATGCCTATTAACACGTCTGCATATGTGCTTATCTAAAGTCTACATTAGTTGAGTACTAGTTGCCTCAATTTCTCAAGTTTTTTCAAAATCTTTTAATAACTGTTGGTTCTTTCCACATGCTAGTGTTCTCTTCAAGTTGTATTTTTAAAATCTGACAAACTATAATAGAGTTTGTATGCAACTTCCTATAACTTTATTTTAGCAAATAATTTCTAACAATTAGAAAAACATTGCAATACATATTCTTTCTCTAAGTTCAAAAGAAAAATAAGTCCCAAATGAGGCCAGTAGATAGCATAATGGTTATGTTGCTGGACTCCTACATAGTCAACTGCGTTCAAGTCCTGGACCCAGTGGCTTAAAACTCACGCTAGGCACATGTGCCCAAAATCCGAAGAGGAGAATGGAGAAGGGATTGTGGTGCAGCCATACAGCCCCCTGGGAGGGGGGGTGTTTCTCTTTGTCACTCTGGCAAAGTGCACATGCCCCACAGCCAAAATCTTTTTTAAAAAGAAAGAAAAATAAGCCCTAAATATATTTAAAGCCCTGAAGATGATGTGTCCTGCTTCCAGTAAAAACAACAACAAAAAAAACTTTAAAAACTTGAGTAAAGGATTTAGTGTATAGTTCCAATATACATTTAAAATACTTCCTAACTCCACAGGTCTCAAAATAGTGTAACTAATAAACTAGATACCCTAATGCTTCTATGTAAGTTGCAAATATCCTTAACAATTCAGATCTGATATCATTGCCAATTAAAAGCATCATGATAAAAACTCACTAAAACACCACCCACCATTATTTTAGACATCTGTCATCCATTAGAAGGTTTTCTTTTTAGAATATCATATCCAGTGTGTCAACAGAAAGTGGCATTCAGGTGGATTAACTTTCAAGTTCAGAAAGCGATTTGTTAAAAGAAATACCAGTTGCCATGTCAGCCCTTGAAATACGTATTGTACAAATTCAAGTTCCCAATTATGACAGTCATTAAAATAGGTATCCCTCCCAGATGTTACGGCCAGGTTTTATCAGCAAAAAAATTCACATAAAATCTAACTTAAAAATGCAGAATGAACATTATCTTCGGGATGCACACACAGGTCAGAAACCAGGAAACACATGACGATAAATGGGCTCCTGTTTGATTGTTTTTATGACTTTTAAAAAGTGAGCATGAAAATAAATCTTTATTTTCAGGTATTACCCACCAATAAAAGAAAATCAGGTTCACAGTTTTAGCTCTTGACACAAAGTGAACTACGAGGCAAATTAACATCCATCAGATACAACTAATGGACCAACTTTTTTAAAGTTCAGGCTATCTTGAAAGCTTGCAACATACCAGATATTGCTGTATATTCTCTAGTGACAGCAATGGCTGACAGTGAGAACTTGTGAAGTACTTTTAATAGCAGGTATTCCTATAATATGCTGCTGGAAAATAAGAGCTTTATAAACATGTTACATGTTCAAAAATGAGTTAGATACTTCAAAGTCTAAACACACTGATTTCGGAGTGTGTATGTTGCAATCTCAAGAGGGGTCAATAGTCCTAATGGACTAAATTAATACTTGCCTCTGGGTAGCAGGTATGTTTGTAAATATAAAATTATATTCGACATTAGCACCAGTGCAGAACATGCTCAGCATCATAAGATCCAAAACACCAGGACAAGTTTATCCATCATTAGAAAACAATTAACTTTCCTTCCTTCAGACTAGCAGATAACTAGATTAATAAATCTAATCCAAACGAATAACTCTTGTACTGTACAATTCCTCTTTAAGGAGTATATGTGAGAACCAGTCAGCTAAGTAGCAGACATATTTAAAAGTTAAGATGGCCAATTTTTTAAAACTGGGCATTACCATACATAGGCAGAAAATCACTAAAAATTAAGTGACAAAATATCTTTAAAACTTCAAATAAAATTTATCAACAATGTGGCAAAAAAAATCCTAGAAAACCTGTTGATTTATCATTCTCTCCATGTATGTTTCAGTAAGTGGTGATGCTCCCATTTAAAGAATTCACTATTAGCCTAATGTTCTAATGGAGGAAAGGGAAAAAGATTCTTATCACCTCCTGTGGAACAAACATTCACCTATCAACTTAAGACCAAATAATAGCAATATAGGAAATTCAGAAACAATAAGATTTTTGGTTTATATTTCACGGATGGTGCAGATGTTTCAATCTTATAAAGTATAGCTGTTGGCTTCCCAAATTCCCAAAATAAAAATACTCCCCCATCTCACCCTACTGACCAAGTGCCCTTTGGTTTCCTCAGAACAAGGGTTAAAAGGGTTGTTCGAATGTACCATTTTGATTTCGGGGTCTTTCCCACGCACATCACACCTAGTGGCCACTATTTTGGAGAACAGTATTAGGCATGAGCCAAATCACCTTACGCTATCTACCCACCATGCTGGTGGGAGAGAACAATCCACATCCATAAACTACTTCGCTTGATAGGATGTGTTTATCAACAAATAAGTAGTTTAAACAACTTTCACCAATAAGGTGTCTAGTTTGGCTTTTAAAATAGGAAGGTCATACATTTAAAAAGTAAATGTAGTTGAAACTGTGAATCAGGTACATTTTGAACCAAATGAACCATGCAGGAGAAAGGATTAATAAACCAATGTGCTTCGAATTTGTTCAAGTACTGATATTTCTGTATATAAAGATTTAGCATATATAACAGCTATCATGAGAAGTGAAAAAAGATTTTTCCCCAAAAATGAAAATATTAAAACTAAGTTAAAATACATAAAGTAGTTAGTATTCCACACAGCATAAAAGTCGACAAATCAAAAGTTTACATGTCCCAGTTGACCATGTGTGAAAATGCAAAGCAGGTATTAAAACCGATAGTAATGTCCAATATTTAAAACCAGTTTGTAATCGGGGGAACAACTAAGTTCTTAATTAAAAAACACAAATGAAGTGAAAGCTTTAAACTGGTACACACTGTTCACACCTATATTTCAAGTTTGGAAATGCATATTTGCAAGCAGCAATACAAAAGTATTCATGAAGAATGCATAATCTCTGAAAATTATGAAAACATCCCTGCTACCGATACATTTCTAAATACAAAACTGACTACCATATTTGTTACTTCTGTGTAGCGAGAGAAGTTCATTTTCAAAACAGATAAAATTCAGTCTTTAGGTGTGAATGGTATGAATGACAGTCCCCTTTTTTTGTTTGTTTTGTTTTTTTTTAAATTTCTTAGTCGTTTGGGATCCTTAAGCATGCAAAAGCTTTGAACAAGAGGGTCCACAATGGAACCAGGGTTGGTTGTCTTATGGCATCCAGTTAAGCCAGAGCTGGGAATGCCTCTGGGTCATCCACATCAGGAGCAGAAGCGCTTGACTAAAAAAGAAACAAATCCAAATTAACCACTATTTTAAAATCTTGAACAAGATACACGGCCAATATCTACATTTAGACACAGAATTATAAAATATCTTAAAAGTTAAAGGCAACATTATGAATCAGAATAGGACTACAAATACTTGTAATGAGTCTTGGTCCTGAATTTCTGTTTTGTTTTAGTAATCACACAAGGAGACTCACATGAGATATGTACATAGACTCTTCTGTGTTTGGTATTGTTACTTTTCCTACTACATCAATGTGAAAGCAGGCTAAGAAACCCATGGTTATTCTTAAATAGAGGGTCTTGCTATGTCAGTTTTCCTGACTCAGCTTCCCAAGTCCCTGGGACTACAGGTGCATGGCTCTGTGCTTGTGATTTAGATAGAACCAGGAACTGAGCCCAAGCCTCCCAGGGGTACCAGCCTGCTGAGTAGTGTTTTGGCATCTGACACAGTAGCTGAACACTCAAACTATTTAAGCAGCACACTCATCAGTCTTAGAAAGGGGTCAAATTACTATTTATACCCTAAAGTATAAATAACAGCAAAACGAAAAACAACGCATCTGTAACGTTCACAGTAAAATACTGTCAACAGAATAAACAATATACTACACTATCACTGATAACCATAGCAATCTGTACTATTATCACTATTATCGAATATCGACAGATACAATCAAGGCCCCCAAATTTGTCAATCACATATTGAAAATTCAGAAAAACTTGGTTTCCAAACTGGTTCATTAAAAAAAAAAACAAAAACAAAAACCCAGGTTTACCTCTAATATTTTAGTTTAATAATATATAGTCATTACAGACATAGATGTTGGTTGGCATCAGACTGGAATACTATCTATCCATTTCTTAAACACCTGTCAAATTATTTCATTAAGAATATACTTTGTGTTGGGACCAGCAGTTGGATTCCCACGTAGTTGACCACGGTTCGAGTCCCGGACTTGGTGGCTTAAACTCACGCGGGGCACATGTGCCTGTGTGCCCAAGATCCTGAGAGGAGAATGGAGAAGGGATTACGGCACGGCCATCCCCCCTGGGGGGATGATTTCTCGCTTTCTATCTCTCTGTCTGGCGCGCACACACGCCCTATAGCAAAAACCTCTCCAAAAAAAAAAAGAGAAAAGAATATACTTTGTGGGACCAGCAATTAGCGTAATGGCTATGTCACTGGACTCCCATGTAGTTGACCGCAGTTCGAGTCCCAGACCTGGTGGCTTAAACTCACACCCAGCGCATGCCCATCTCGCTGTCTCTCTCTTTCTGGCGAGTGCACGTGCCATATAGCAAAAAACCTCTACAAAAAAAAAAAAAAAAAAGAAAAAAAAGCTTTGTATCACACACTGTAAAAGATCAGATTACAAAAGTATGACAAAAATGAATCCCAGCTCTCACAGAAGAGTCTGGAAAATAAAAAAAATCAAGACAAGTTCCGTCAAAACCTAAATAGTGAGAAATTTTCTTTAAAAAAATTTGATACTTCAGGTACGCCTTAGCAAAGGTTAAAAATTAACTTGATTTTCTGTATCTGAATTTTTCCATCTGTAAAATGGGGATATCAGACTGACAAAAATTAAGTAATTAAAAGTATATAAAATAACTAGCATAGTATCACGACTAGCACCTAAAAATTTAAAAAAGTGTAGTAATTTTAACTCACTGTAACACTTTAACATGCAATTAAACAAAACTATTCAATGGCCAGAAGACGGCGTAGCATTTACATGGCTGGACTCCCACCTGGCTAATCGCGGTTCAAGTCCTGGACCCAGTGTCTTAAAACTCACACCGGGTGCATGCATGAATGCCCAAGTTGCTGAGAGAATGGAGAAAGGAGTGGCCATTGCCCTCTAGGGGGTGATTTCTCTCCAACAAGCATACACAGCCAAAGGCAAAAACCTCTTGAAAGAAAAACACCACCATTCAAAGAGTCATTAGATTAGCAGGTAGCACAGAGGTTAATGTGCTGGATCCCACATGGCCAACTGCAAGATTCAAGGCCAAAACCCAGTGGCATAAAAATTATGCCAGGCACATGTGTGTGACTGCCCAAAATCCTGAGAGGAAACTGGTATAGAATTGCGGTATGGCCATTTCCCCCTGGGGAGTGATTTCTTGCTTTCCCTATTTTTCACTCTCCATTTAATTGAAAACAAAAGCATCAAACAGTTAACTGCTTTAAGAAAAAATATAATCTATAGTTTCTTAAAGATATGACTAACTTTTCTTCTCTACTTTTTATATTCCCAAAAAGAACTAGCCAGTAAATTACCAGATGTCCTTGAATTACTTAAAAAAGTAGTAGTAGTCTTAAAATTACCTTGTCGGTCCTGCTGCCACGGTTTGGACGTCCACCACGCCCACGCCCACCTCGTCCTCCCCTGCCACCACGTCCTGGGCGGCCAAGGTCTCCAAAATTGATCTCCAGCTGAGATGTTATATCATTTGCTGGCTTCCGGAAATGATGGTCCATAACTGAATCTTCAGCATGAGCCTAAAAATGTAAGCAAAAGGCACTGGGCAATTAACAGGAAAGCAATGTTAAATAATCATTTTACTCCTAAAAGGACTCAAATCCAAATTGTACTTTGTATGAACAAATGTATTATCACCTCTATAGCTAATGAACTCGGCAAGAGATCTTGGAGAGGGAATTCCCTTCACTGTTCTCTAAGATTCCTCTAAACTGCAGGTGATATTGACAATCCTCCCTTAAAGTATATAATCATAATCCAAATGGCTAAGTCTCAATCCCAAACCTACTGAGTAATAATTACTGGTAGTAAATTTGGGTAAGAACATTTAACTTATGCTCTGTAGACTAAGAATTCAATATGGGACAAGCAGATGGCATAAAAGTTATGTCACTGGTAAAACCACATACTTGACTGTGGTTCAAGTCCCAGATCCAACAACTTAAGACTCACACCAGGAACATGTGCCTGGGTGCTCCAAGTCCCAAGAGACTGTGACATGGCCATCCATGGTGTGTGTGTGTGTGATTTCTCACTTTATGTCTCCCTAGTGTGCACAAACACCCTATAGCAATTATCTCTATAAAAAAAAAAAAAGAGAGAGAGAGAGAAAAAAAAAAAAGAAAAAGACTTCAATGTGAATTCCTGACAAAGATCAAAGATACGACCCAAAAACCTCACCATTTTGGTCAGTTTTGCAGGCACCGAGTTCTACTTCTCCATCAACACCTGGCCCCTAGAAGGGCCTTGAACTATACAGGTCTATTAATATACATGTATTTTAAAATTTTTATTTATTCATTAATTTATTCTAATTTGACCAGAGAAAGACAGAGAAGGAGGGAGGGAAAGAAAAGAGAGACAGAGAGAGACGGAGAGAGGGAAAGAGAGAGAGCAAGCCACCAGATTTGGGACTTGAACTGTGGTTGGCCACGTGGGAGTGTCCAGCGCCTTAACCACCATACCACCAGCTGGTCCCTACACATGTATTTTTAATACATCAGAAAATATGATAGTACAAATCGATTTCCCTTACTGTGATTTTAATTCCCTTTTGGCTTACTTATTATAATAGTGTATAATGCATATAAAATACATTATTGGGACCAGCAGTTAGTGTAATGGCTATATCGCTGGACTCCCATGTAGTTGACTGTGGGTCAAGTCCTGGACCTGGTGGCTTAAACTCACACTTAGTGAATGTACATGCGTGCCCAAGATCCTGAGAGGAGAATGGAGGAGAAATGATTGTGAAGTGACCACCCCCCC
Source organism: Tupaia belangeri chinensis (assembly GCF_000334495.1). NCBI lineage: Eukaryota > Metazoa > Chordata > Mammalia > Scandentia > Tupaiidae > Tupaia > Tupaia belangeri. The sequence continues at coordinate 1,207,934 of NW_006209346.1, forward strand.
CCGGGGGGGTGATTTCTTGCTTTCTGTCTCTGTCTTCCTGGCAAGTACACACGCCCTATAGCAAAAATCTCTTTAAAAAATAATAATAAAATAAAAAAAAATACATTTATCGATTTTATTATCAGTAAGACTTCATGCCAAGAGTAGAGTATAAAAAGTTTTGGGAAAGTCAAGATTACACGTAAACTTAGCCATAGTGATGCAATGATAGCAGAGTGCTCTGCAACACAGGAAGCCATGTGGAAGACAGGAGTTTGATTCATAAGCAGACCTGTATTTACCAGGGGTGCATGCAAGAGTGCCCGTGATCCTGGCTGGCTAGAAAACCTGGGGTCCTGATGGTGGTCGCAGTGTTTAATCCCCATGCCATTTAAGGTCAGCTGTGTTTGGCTCATCCTTATAAAGAGGAAAGCTACAAATTCAAGTCAAACACTTTATACAAGAGGGTAATCTTGCAAATGTGTAATGAAGCCTTCCTTTTTAAAAATGATGTCATTGTGTGTCCCCCAAAAGTCAGAGAATTTTATACTGATTAATCCCCAATTTATTCTTGTATGTTTGGGATGAAGGAGTTTTTAAATCTTCCAGTTGGGAACTTTGCTTATACTAATTAAAACTATATTGTTGGGCCAGCTAGTGGCATGGTGTTTGGGGTGGCTGAATCTTACATGGCTGACAGCACAATTCCTGGGCCCAGCACTTGAAAAACAAACCAGGCTCCATGTGCATGAGTGCCCAAAATCGCAAGAGGAGAATGGACTGCAGGTAACCAACCCTCTGGGGAAGTGCTTTTCTCACTTTCCCTGTCTCTGGTGAGTACATGCATCCTGGGACAATCTTAAAAAAAAAAAAAAAAATCCTTTTCAGAAGACACATACTGTATAATCTTGCTGTTTTTCTAAAAAGATAATGATCATTTTGTTCATTCTAACCCACCTGCAATATTAGATTTGTTAATACTACTTTCTAAAGAACAATTTTTTTGATTTCTGGGCTAGCTCCATAGCGTAGGGGTTGAGGAAGCCAGATCCCACATGACTGACAACAGTTCAAATTTTGGCCCTGGCAGCATGAAAAACACACCAACTTACACATACGACCCTAAATCCTTATGAGATGGAGGATGGCGTAGGGAATGCAGCATGACCACACCCCTCTAGGGGGTGCTTTCACCTTGTTCTCTGGCAAGCTTACATGCTGCCCTCTGGCAATGGAAAAATTTTGTTTTTCTGTATTCAAGTTTTTACTCTTTTCATCATTTCATGCCCAAATTAAATATCATCTCCTTGTGCCAAGCCAATCCATTTTAAAGACTTCAGGAGCAAATAGTGAAAGGATGAAACAGAATCTCTTATCTCAGCCGTCAATAAATAATACTGTAATTCTATAATGGAGCCACATAGAAGACTGCCTGGTTTGAGTCCTGGGTCAACAATGACTGCTGGCTAGAGGGGTAGAGGATTTAAGAGTGATGAGATCCTGTTGAAGGCACTTGTTTTTCTCTAAAGAAGATTTAAAAATAACATAGTAATGAAGTTCTCCATTTCCAATAAAGTTACATTTCTTCTATTCTAATAGTTACATTTCTTCTTTCTCCTAACTTCTTCTATCTGTCATTGGGATAAAGATACGCAAAAGCAAACATTTAAATGATACTACCATACATTCCAAAGGGCCATATTTAAATAATTATCTGTATCACCAAAGTGCAGTAACTTTAAGGGCCCATACATGTAAAAGTGATTGATAATGAAAATGTTCTATTTCAAAGTTATTCACAACCAATTCTACAGTTTGTAATTTTCAAAAATTCCTGATTATATACAGTACCTTGCAAAATAGCTATCCTGCAAAAATCAGCGTGAAATGATACTGGGGATACCTAACTGAAGTCTAAAAAACACACTTATGTATTAATGAATCACTCATAATTACAATTAGAATTTTATATGTGAATGTATTTTGTTCTGAGAAAAAGACCAGATGAGCCTCCCACCACAAAATCTACAAAGAAAATAATTATACTAAAAGAACCTAGGTAAATCTTTTTCATATTAACCTAGGCAGTTTAGTAATTAGTTGAAATGAACAATCTTCCCAAGATGAACTTTCATGGTTCTTAAATCATGAATTCCATTGTTTTGGACACACTAACAACTTTATCTACAAGAAAACAAAACCAAAACACAAACAAAAAACCAAACGTGTTCTGAAGCGATGAACATTTTTTTATCTGGACCTGACAGTAATACAATGTCCTCACAGGTTTTATGGAGTACTATAAACCTCTTCTCTAAACCTAAAAAATTTTTAACCTTAATTTTATTTTAAACTAAATTTGCCTTACAGTCAATATTATGCTTAGAAAAGTAACTGTATTTAATCTTATTAAATCTTTGAATCACAGGATCCCTTCCAAACATTTTAAGTTAACTTTAATTTGAGGTGATACAATCGATACTATGAATTTCTGGCATGGGCCAACTATAACATACATACATCCAACATAAATCAAAAGATTAAATAAACTGATAGAAGAAAAAATTTAGAGCCAGCAGATAGTGTTGAGGCTATGGAAGCTGCATCCCAGATGCCCAACTATATGGTTCAATTCCCAGAACAGGGGCTTGAAAAACATGCTAGGAGTGCATTTGTGTGCACCTGTGTGCCCAAAATCCCCAGAGGAAAAGGGAGAAGAGAATGTGGTATGGCCATCCCTCCTGGGGGTGATTTCTCATTTCTTCCCCTCTCTGGAGGGTACATGTACCCTACAGAAAAAAAATAAAGAAAACTATACTAAAACAAACAATGTTTTTTTTTGGCTAAAGCCATGAGAACATCTCACACTTAAGTCCTAATAAAATGCAGCATATGGACGTTCCTTAAACATGCCCCCAGGATTGAACAAAAAATACCAAATCGAAGCCACCAGTGTAACTTTAGAAAATATTTTCATGCTTCCAAAGTAAAGGAATTAATAATTCTTAGATTTTTACAAGGCAACACACCTCAATAAAGGACATTAAAGTTATGACCATTATGCGTGTCATAGGCAGAGTTCCAAAATTATTGATTACTAATTAAAACAACTTTTTTTTTTTTGAGAGGTTTTCGCTATAGGGCGCGTGCGCTCGCCGGACAGACAGAGAGACAGACAGAAAGCGAGAAATCACCCCCCAGAGAGGATGGCCACGCCGCAATCCCTTCTCCTCTATTCTCCTCTTGGGATCTTGGGCACGCATGCACACACGCCCGGCATGGGTTTTAAGCCACCAGGCCTGGGACGCGAACCGCGGTCGACTACGTGGGAGTCCAGCGACATAGCCATTTCGCTACCTGCTGGTACCCAAAACCACTTTTTCTTTTTAGGTTAAACCATATGAAGATGCCATTTCAACCTAATACAGTCTTTTATGACTCTCACTTAGGTGAGATTTTAAAATTTAACAACTTCAAACTACCACTTTCTAAAACACTAATAATTTTATGACAAATCATTGACGAACAACTTTTTAGGAAAAACACTAGGCCAGTCCTGTAGCCTCATGGTTAAGGGAGCAGGAACCTATACGTATATGCCGCACTGAGGTTTGAGTCCTGTCCTGGTGACTAAACAAAGTACACTGGGCTTGTGCGTGCCCCAAATCCCAACAGCATAAAGAAATAGAGTAGGGATTATGGCATGACCATGGCCCTCCCTCCAGCAATTACCCACTCCCCTCAAACCAAAATATCATTACATTAAATTTAACTATAGACTGACAGAAGGGCTACACATCCTGTAAAATATGGTACTGCAGTTTACTTTCCTTTTCAATCAAGTTATCTGCCCTAAATGATCCTATGTAAAGACTTTTCTTTGAACAGTCTGTTCATGTGAAATTTAAAGCAAAGAACTCTAAGTACAAGTCTAATTACGCTTGAACATTTCAACACAAAACTTACCTCTTCACTCTTTGATTTATGAAGAACAAATCCCTTCTTCCACTGTCCATCAGCACCTTCGTTTGGTTTCCGAATATTAAATTCTACTTTTGCCCGGTCCTTATTTTGAATAGCCTTCCACTCATCCAAAGTCATCTCTTTTGGACCCTCTTCCTTTACCTCTTCAACCTCATTTTCCCTATAAAAAGATGAGTTAAGTTTCATACCCAGTAGAAAGCCAATAAATTTGCATAAAAATCACAAACTTAAGATTTTCAGTAAGGAAGTTAATCTTGGCTAGTAAGATTACCCAAGGATGAGTGTTTCATAATTTTTTGTGTAATCCTCTGGCTAATATGCAACTGGGCAGAGACCAGAAATTCAGTGCTTGTTGATTAGTGAAAATACAGGTAACTAAAGAATACAAATACAAGCTATCTCCATAAACTCTTCAATTCTTACCGGTAGTACAAATTTGCACAGGTGTTACCAATGCTAAAATGTATATTTTTAAAAACTGAATTAACTTAAAGCTGTACCTGCTTGTGATCAAAATCCTTGACCTATCTTCTAAAATACTTTTTCCATAATTTCCAACAGTACATAACTCATAATATATATGAAGATAATAATCTAAGATGCTTGTAAGTAACATTCCAGAATGTACTACGACTATCCTTTATTTCTGCAACTAGCACGCAAGGCAACACAAAACAAAAGCCAAGTTTCTACAAATCCTAAAGTCTATATATTTCAACTTTCAAACCAACCTTTATTACGCATAGGACCTCAAGTTTTCGATAGTAATGGAAAAGTCCACAAAATACTAGCTTAAATATTTAATACCAAATTATTCCCCAAATATAATCCTCAGATTGTCTTTAAATGGCATCCTTTACCTTTGTTTTATAAAAACAAACCAGAGATAGAAATCCATTATTTTAGTCTAATCTCAATTTCCAACTCCAATTTCCAACTGTCACCAAACAACTCATTTGCTATTCTGGGATCCCTGCTTCTTTCCAAAGATAGCAGGTGATTCAGTCAGCCTTAAGAGTTCAAGTATCTCCCCTGATGCCACTCTTTACTGTTTGACAAATCTGACAAATCCTATCTTAAATCTTCCTAGACCAAGTTTCATTGAATTGATGGGATCATGGTTATTGAGCCCATCTTTGTATATGCTTACAGACAAGAAACTAAGAATCCTAAGAAAAAAAAGAAAAGAAAAAAGTAAGTTATTCCTAGGTTGTGACACAGCCAGGAACACAACTCGGCATACCTTCTTATCACATCATAAAGGCATCACAACTACCTTCAAGGGTTGCTATAAAGATAAATGAGAACCAAGAAACTCTAGAAACTATCAGTTTTTCTTCTCAACTTTGTACTTTCATATACAAAACAGTGTAAGACTAAGATTCTCCCCTACTCTGAAGAGTAGAGATTTTCTAATGTGTTTATCATCTTCTTCAGACCAAATATCCCCAACTTCATTTTTGGATCCTGAGTCAAACACTTGCTTCTAATATCCTTATCTACCCATCATTTCCTTCTGGTAAAAAAGTTATAAATTTGGCAGGTCACTCTGAAAGTGATTCAAATATGGGCTCTTCATTAGAGGAACAGGTGTGTTGAGTATTACAGGGTGCTTTCTCTTATACACAGTTCACATAACCTACCAATCTTAAATTCACTATTTACCACGCAAAACTATGATTTCATACATAGTTTCATATAAATTAATTTATATTATCAAGTGTAAGACATCATGTATTTTATTTTCTCACTCATAATAGTAAACCATTTTTTCTTATCCCAGCAAACTCTCAGAATGATAATCCCATCGTTAATAGTGGTTAGCCATAAGACCAAATGCTTCCTAAAGAAGTTTGGAAAGCATCCCTCCCTGATTTTAATATGCTCTGGTTAAGAATCAAAGCTCTAAATGATGTGCAAAGACTTTAAACCCAAATACTGTTAACAAATTACTTCTACCAGTTTAACTTGAAAACAATTCCCTAACTTCTTTTAAAAAATATTTTATTACATTTATTTATCATCATCATTATTATTTGACCAGGGAGATAGAGAAAGTAGAAAACCAAGGCTCCAGGTCCAGGACTCAATCCGTGGTCAGACATGTGGGAATCCAGCACCTTAACCACTGTACCACCTGCCAGCTCCAACTCCCTCTTACCATAAACAAAAAACATTAAATCCAAGTCTTCTATCTATACTCAAAAAATGAATGTAATTAAAAAACCCCACAAAACTAATGAACTAATAATAACATTCTCTGATCTTCTCGCATATTTAAGAGAAGCCAAGAATGCTATGTTCAAAATTCTATGTTGATACTGAAAAAACTTGAGACAGAAATACTCTTAAAATGATCATGTTTAGTAGTTTTAAGCTGCTTCAAAATAAAGTGCACAGTCGTTAAATGTCAAATGGATTTTGAACTATGAATTCTAAATTCTGTAAGTTCTTATTCTAACAATGGGTCTAATTTTCAATAATCTCCACCTTCAGCTTCCAGTTCCCACCTGTTTGATACTTCAAGATAGGACAGCTTACCAATATATTGGGTTGTCAGAAAAGTCATGCATCATGACTTTTCTGACAACCCAGTATCAAAATTACCCATTACAACTTTCCTACCAAATGAGGTAAGTTCAGATACATGGGATTTTATTCCTATTCCCCATTTTCAGGTTCCTTAGGTCAATTCTGTGGTCAGGAATATCAGGTTTTAATAAAACATTTACACTCTTTAGCTTTTAAGATTTATGATGATAAAGTGACTAATCAAGCAGAAACAATCACACTAAAGTGTCTGATATTTCAAACCATTGGAGCTAAATATACACATGTATAAAAAAGCATTCTTCTTGAGGGATGAGATACAATAAATATCTCTCTTGTCAAAAAGCCATCGGGGGAACCAGCAGTTAGCGTAATGGCTATGTCGCTGGACTCCCACGTAGTCGACTGCAGTTTGTGTTCTGGGCCCGGTGGCATAAACACACGCTGGGCGTGCGTGCGTGTGTGCGTGCCCAAGATCCCGAGAGGAGAACTGAGAAGGGATTGTGGCGTGACCATCCCCCCTAGGGGATGATTTCTCGCTTTCTGTCTCTATGTCTCTCTGTCTGGCGAACACACACACCCTATAGTGAAAACCTCTCTCAAAAAAAAAAGAGCCATGGGAGGTGGGGGTGAGGACCAGCAGTTAGCGTACTGGCTATGTCACTGAACTCCCATATAGTCAACTGCGGTTGAGTCCTGAACTCAGTGGCTTAAACTCATGCTGGGTGTGTGTGTGCGTGCCCAAGATCCAGAGAGGAGAATGGAGAAGGGAATGCGCCCTGGAGGGTGATTTCTCGCTTTCTCTCTCTATTTCTGGTGAGCGCAGGAACCCTATAACAAAAACCCCTTAAAAAGAAAAAAAAAAAAGCCATCAAGGGGGCTGGCAGGTAGTATGGTTAAAGATGCTGCACTCCCACATGGCCAAAGGCACGGTTAGAGTCCTGGACCCGGAGGCTTGCTTTCTCACCCCACCCCCTCTCGCTCTGTCCTTCTCTGGTCAAATTACAATAAATAAAGTTAAATAATTTTTTTTAACAGCCATCAAGTAAACACCATTACACCTATGGGTTATCTTACTTGCAAAAACTCATACTGCTTTCAATGTCAGAACATTTCTATTATACATACAACCACTTACTTATTTTCAGTGTCTGCCACTGGATGTTCTTCACCCTCAGGTGTTTCCTCAGTCACAGTTGATTGATCCAAGTCACTGCAATTATAAGATATTGGTTTCTGAATGTATTTGGGGGACTCTCTAAGGAAAGAAAGAGAAAGAAAAGCATCTAGGTCCATTTACATGTAACTGACAGATTCTTCATACAAAAATATTAAAACCCCTCACATTCTCTAAGTCTTTTTCTACTAAATACACTTTTCAGAAAATAAAAACATTAGTTTAGTAATGTACTCTATTTAAATATTTAAAAAGTAACAGGACATAACAATTATAAAACAAAACTTTACCAGTTTATCCACTTCTTTAACTAAAATGTCAATAGTAAGACTAGAAACAGAACATTTAAATATCCCAAATAACTTTCAATGTAGGGTTTCAGTAAAAGCTACATATCCACATAGAAAAAAACCTCGTAACATAAAGTCTAGAAAAATCAGGGACTTCATTTACTATGACCCAAATCTGCACTTTTAGACAATATGTTAATAAGATAGTAGCGGGACCAGCAGTTAGCATAATGGCTATGTCGCTGGACTCCCACATAGTTGACCATGTTTAAAATCACGTCGGGCGCGTGTGCGTGCATGCCCAAGATCCCAAGAGGAGAATGGAGAAGGGATTGCGGCATGACCATCCTGGGGGGGTGATTTCTCGCTTTCTGTCTCTATGTCTCTCTCTCTCTGGCGAACGCACGCACCCTATAGCAAAAACCTCTCCAAAAAAAGAAAAAAAAAGATAGTAGCTATGAAAAGACTATCCACTCTTGACTCAGACACATAAAATTTAAGATACAAGTAAATCTCTAGTAAAGTATTACACGACCAATGTTATTAAATTTACTTATTTAAAAAAAAATGAGAATACCAACGTTAATTCATCTTTGACAGTTCCCCAGTTGTGAGATCCGCTACCTCCACGTTTGTCCTCATGCTTCAGGCCACTGTAATGTGAAAAAGAACTAACAAAACTGAGTTAACATAATACTCTTTGGCTCTAGAAATTCAAATTTTGTCTTTTATTAAATAAATACACTAAAACATAAAATAAGATAAAAGGTCAGTAAGACTTACGATCTATCACTTCCACTATGCCTATCAAATTCACGCTTGCCACGGGAATCAAATCCATCTCCTCGGCCCATTCCACGTCCACGGCCTCCTCGACCTCTTCCAAGACCGCCACGGCCTCGAATAGGTCGGTCAATTATAGGTCTACAATACAAATTTAAAAATAATTATACTTCCACAGTTTTTAGAAAAATGGTAAGAAAAATCCAAAGACTCAAAAATATCAAGTATGTTCACTGGCTCATAACCTAACAATTACATGCTTTAAAATGAAAACAATTATCTCTAACTTGCATAATGAATAATCATTAACCATTAACCTTTTAACTCAACACCTGGAGAAAACAAGGCAAAGAAATTGGCCATCAATTCAAATGTTTCATGACAAGGGATCTAAGTTCTAACCATCTGCCCACAAGCACATGTAGACATTCAGATTCTGAACCAGCCACATTACTACCTGGCAGTCATGCCCAACTTACAGCTTCATGTGACTCTATAAACCGACAAAGCATAAAGAGATGAAAAGGTTACCTGTCAACTGAAAATTCACCTCCTTCACCCTTTTCTTCAAGTGGTTTTTCAAATCTTCTTTCACGTGGCAGTCGCCTTTCCGGTCTCCTATCAATTATTTTCCCATCACCCTGAAGTTGTTGATCAGGCCGCCTTCCAACGCGTCTTATTCCTAAAATGATAAATAACCTGCATAAGAAATTATTTTGGGACCAATCTAGCAGGTAAGGTAGCTGGATCCCACGTGGCCTACTGAGACTTGAATCATGGCCCCAGGGGCTTAAAAAATATGTGTATCCCAAATCCTGATGGATTGAAGAAATGCAGAAAAAGGACTGCAGCATGATCACATCCCAATGAGGGGGGCTTACTTGTGCTCTCTTGTCTCACTGGTGAGTACATGTGGCTTCTAGCAATTAAAATGTGGCTTCTAGCAATTAAAATAAGGAGAGATTACTTTCACAACCTGTAATATTTTCAGACCTAGGCTGTTAATTAAAAATCCATACTCTCAGTCCTCTAATACTTTTGGTTGAGAAAGGCAAAGGATATCTCTTATATATAACAAAGTATTTTAGGATCTAAAGGCAATAAATTTTGTTTGAAGTTCTAATGGGTCAGCCAGGTGGCATGGTGGTTAAGGTGGCTGAAGCCCACAAAGCTGACAGTGGAGTTCAAGTCCCAGAGCCAGAAACTTGAAAAACATGAAGGGTATATTTGGGTGTGCATGCCCAAAATCCTGAGAGGAAGAATGAATGCAGTAACACTTTCCCTCCCCCCATAAGCACCCTATAGCAAAGGGGGTGGCAGGTGGGGAGTTGAATTTGGTTTGCCAAGTGATCCCCTTCCTCTAAATGCACACACATCCTCTGAAACTGACTTGAAATCATTTGGATAGCCAATTATTCCTCTTAATTTTCAAGATGCCCAATATGAACATTCAAAGAAATGTTAGGCAGATGATACATTTTGGCTTTAAAGATACTAAAGAAGATAATACCAACAGCCATTCATAAATAACAAGTAAATCAATAATTAAATATAGCCCCTAAAAACAAAGATCCAACTATACTAGGAAAAAAAATTAGTAAAATGACCAGTAACTACATGAAATTACAAATATGAAAGAAAAACATTTACAATCACTAGAGAACATCCCAACAGCTTCAAATAGCTATTCAATCAGAAATGCCATCTTTCAATTAGTTTTCAATATGTAATATAAACACATAAATGGAAAATGCCAATTAAGAAAAATGCAGATTTCAAATGTTTCACATCAGAACAAACGCATGCTTTAGTTCTATTTTTCCAGAAACTGTCTGAAGACCCCAGTACATGTGTACACATATGTGCGCGTGTGCTACACAATTTAGTAAAAAGTACTATCATGCAATCATTAAGAAATAGCTCAGTTATTCTGCATTATGGATGCAGCTTTTTTGTTTGCCCTTAAAAACACCTGTTTCAAAGAATTTTTAAAAACCACACACATAAAGGACTCTTCCTAAACAGTATTTAAGAAATAGGCACTAAGAGATAACTGAAGCAGAATGATTCCCCCCTACTACTTTTTTCATGTTAATGTCTGAGATCGTATGGCCTTAAAAATCATGACAGTTAAGATGTCAGGTATGCTGTAAACTCCCAAACAACAATTTCTGACAAACTCAAAAAGCAACTTAGGAATTGGTTCTACAAGATCTTCAGTTGATTCACTGTGGTTCTTTCTAAGAAAAGTGGAACACTTATCAGGATACACCCAAGTGTTGAGCTGCCCGCAACTAAAACAAAACAGTAAATATCCAACTCTTTAATAAAATGTTAAGGCTCACTCCTGTAAACTCTCAGAACACACCACAAATGTTAGACCTTACGCCAAGGTATTTAAATAAATTTCATCAGAGGTAGTGTATGGGGTGGAGCTATGGAACCAGTCCTTATAATGACATCCAAGCCAAACACACCCAAATGAACAATGGCTTGCTTCCCCACCCAATATGCAATATTACGTTTATGAACTTAAAAAACGACTAAAGAAATTCACCCAATGAAAAATGATTGACATTTTTAAAATGTAAGCTTCCTTTGATATATTCACCCATACTTGGAGGCACACTAATTGCAGGCTTTTTCTAAGAACAAGGCACAAACATACACATCTTGACACAGTGACATGCTGTGGTCAAATGGACAAAAGACAAACTACAAAATTAAAGAACATAACATAAACATTAAATACCCATCTAAAGCATGTCCAGCATTGTGTAAGGGCTATTATTAAAGACACAGAACACCTGATCAGAGTATCAAACAATCCTTCCCACTGTTAAGAGGCAGGGAATTTGTTTACAAGTCTATCCATCCCTAATGTATGGAACATTATTGACTGACAGGTGGCTGAATCTCAAAATGAGTATTTTTCACTCAACTTTTCCACTCTTTTTAATAAGGTTGCATTTTACGCAAGTTAAGCAAAGAGCTCTCTGAAATACTGACCTAAGGAAAATGGTGACAGGTTATATGAAATAGTTTTCCCAAGGAAAAACTGAAGGGCAAACTCAGTTCTAGTTACAAATTTATTAAACACCTCCCTACCTGTGTAACTTAAAATACTAGATAAAAGCTTAGATGGAATTTATGATCAATACATCTGAAGCATTTAAACCATGCTTCAAGCTGTGAATGTTCTAAATGAGTGAACCCATCTACTTAGTACCTTTTAGATTTAAGCTTCGGATTCAACTTTTTCATGTACTTTGGATCAGTGTGATCAGAGAAGTAAACTTGAGCATAGTTTTAACTAATTGGCCAGTATGACCCTCACCACAGGAATTATGATCTATTCAATAAAGCTTGATTCCGTAAAGCTTAATTGGTTGAACAGATATTTGGCTTAAGTGGTATATGTTTTCTAATACTCCCACCCTGCCTTCTATCAACCTATAATTTTAGTACAGAATTTCTCTTATTTACCACCTAAGGTCCCAGGTTTTGCATTTCAAGGCTCAAAAAAGCTCTTTAAAAAAAAAAAAAAAAAAAAAAAAAAAAAAAAAAAAAGAAAAGAAATTTCCTAAACCAAAACCTAGCACAAGTAAAGTCGTTTTTATGTATTTTTTAAATTAGTTGAATGCTACAGAACTCAACTAAACCTAATGAGAAACAACTTTCGGTAGCACGTGGCAGTAAGGGGTAAGGTCAACTTTCAACACATAAAGGGAACTTTAAAGATTCAGGGCTTAGATCATACAACTACTTGCTATTGATCATGTTTGCTCAGACCCTCTTCTTCATCCACAAGAAACCAATAATGAATGAAAACGCAGAAACCAAGATAATCCTATGAAATCCTATGAAATTCGGAGTGCCCTGGAAACTCAACCGCCTGGGCGATCCTGACCATGCTTCATGCACATGTGGAGGAAAAGCTGCAGGCTCTGAAGTGTTCTGCTGGGGCTCACATTGTGTCACAGTTCTGCACTCATTTCCCCCACGAGGCCCAGGCCAGGCTATACCAGACGAAACATGGGAAGGAGTCGGGAGAAAGCAACGTGACACGAGGGCGACCCTCAAGATTCCCTACAAAACCATGATCATTCCCAATTCTCCCTTCTGCTAAATCGAGTGGAGCCAAAAGCTCTCAACAGCTTAACTCACTCCAGCAAGTGAAGAGTAAGAATACAATAGTTGATAGGAAACAATAAAACACACCGGCATCCCAACAGCAGCTCTCCGACATCGGACCGGTGGAACGCAGAGACAGCTGCAGGGCAAACTCGGACCCCCCAGCTTTCCACCGGGGTACTCCGCGCCATCGTGGGGCAAGATGGCAGGACAGGAGTCTAAAACAGAACACAGCCCCGCACAAGGGCAGGCTGAGGTACAGCTCTGCGCAGGGAGCTGTGGACCCCAAGCTTCGCCGTAACTACGAAAAGCTTCAGGGAGCGGGGGGCCTCCCGGCACCTCAGTCCTTGCGCACGCCGGCCAAGGAATCCGGCGGGAAAGCGGCAACAGCCTCCAGGACCCGAGCACGCTGCTCCGCTCAGAACCCAAGGCGGGAAGGGGGTGGTTCCGGGAACCTTGCAGGCGGTGGCTTGAACTTGAGGCTACCACGCTCCCAGCACCTTCGCAGGAACTGGCTTTTGTCGCGTGGGAGAAACAACCTGAGGCGATCGGCGGCAAAGTCTCCCGCGGACCCTCGCAGTTCCAGGAGCAAGTGGCAACCGCAAGTACGCTCGCTCCGTCCCTCCAGCCCGGGTCTCCCCCACCTCCTACCCCGGCTTTACCTTCTTTCTTAAGCGCCACGGGCGGCTGCGTCTCCTCCTTCTTGTCAGTCACGCCGACATTGGGGGGCAACGGGTTCTTGCGGTCTTTCTGGGACTCTTTGCGTAGCTGTTTGCCTGCAGCGTTGGAGTTGGTCTGGGCTGCGGCCTGAGCTGCGC
>NW_006209347.1:0-1696 GCF_000334495.1 Tupaia belangeri chinensis
ATGACAACCCTTGGAATGGGAGAAGATTTTTATTAACTATGTCTCAGATAAGCTGATAAGCAGAATACACAGGGAACACAAGGGACTTACTGGGAAGAAAATAACCCAATTAAAAGATGGGTAGTAAAGAAAAAAAAAGATGGATAGTGAGCTGATTAAACAACTCTCTAAGGAAGACATATGAACAGCAAAAGAGTATATAAAAAATGCTCTACATCTCTCAGTATAAGGAAGATGCAGATCAAAACTACAAGATACCACATAACCCCAGTCAGAATTGTGAAGATTAAAAACAAAACAAAACAAAACAAAACAAAAGAACTGATAAGTACTGGTGTGGATATGGTGAAAGAGGAACTCTACAATTGTCGGTAGGAATATAATTTGTTTCAATTCCTGTGGAAAACAATAGGAAGGTTTCTCAAAGACCTTCAAATAGAACTATCATATGATCCAGGAATTCCACTCCAGTTTATCTACCTAATGGACAGGATAGAGCTCAGTCATAAAAGCACTTGCACAACTATATTTATTGTGGCATTATTCATGATTGCTAAGATATTGAACCAACCCAAATGTCCACAAACATATGAATGTATTGAAAAACTTGGACACATATACCCCATGGAACACTATTCAGCCATGAAAAACCCAGGCATTTAATAGAAAGTGGATGAACATGGAAGATTTATTGTTTAGTGAAGCAAGTATGGCAATGCAACAGAGACATTGTATGTCTCCACTTAACATATACAAACTCTACACTCTATGGTACAGACTGAAAGACTGGAGGACATAAAAGCATTGAAAATTGTTATGGACCCTGGAGACAAAATGGAAGGAAAGCGGGAGAGGGGAAGAGTATAGGAAGGGAAATTTGGGGAAAAAATGGAGAAGTAGGAGAAGTAAGAGATTTGTGGGACACAAATATGATTTATTGCCTGTTGATGAAGTTGTGTATAGTATTCTTAACTCACCTGCTGTGTGCCATATATCATTTTTAGTAAAATTTCTTTACAGTCTAAATGTTGTATAGTGATTGAATGTATAAATAATAATAATTTTTAAAAATCTCTTTTGTAAGCCAAATAAAAATGTGATTAAATGTATAAAAGAAAATGAAATAAAAAATAAAATATTTTAAAAATCTCTTTAAAAAGGAAATAAAAATCAAGATTAAATATCCATACATTGTATATAGCCACACAAATTTTTCAGATTAGAAATGACCAATAAGAGTAAGCAAGTGTACCAACTCCACACTAAATAACACTGAATCATCATGAAAACAGTAACAAACATATTTAATTATGTAACATTATGTTTAAAATAAATGTTAGGAGTGTGATATCTTATTTGCAAAATCAGGTAGACAATGTGTATCTATACTGTGACTTTTACAAGCACAAGAGTAGAATGTTCTAGGGTTGATAAACACATGATACCTGAGTATGCACAGAAAATTCTCTAGCAGAAGGACAGAAAGCAGTGTGTCCTTCTACATTGTAAAATGAGATAAATACTCCAACCTGCATTACACACTGTCCTCATGGGAAAACAATCCTTGAGATCAGAGGTTATTTTAGCCACTTATTATCACTTTCTGTCTCCCTAATGAGTTAGGAGTAGATAGACCTCACTTGTACTTAGGTAGGAAAAGAACTCTCTTTAATGAAAATATTGTGGTTTTCTATTT
>NW_006209348.1:0-907 GCF_000334495.1 Tupaia belangeri chinensis
ACTGGGCATGCATGCTCCTGCCTGTGATTCAGGCTGCCCGAGACTAGAGGTGGACTGCAAAGCAGAGACATAGCTGAAATGTCTCTCTCTTCTCTCTCTCTCATAAAGAAAGAAAAAAGAGCAACTTTAAAGGCACTGTTTATTTTTATAAAAAATTAATTTCTCTAGAATGTGCATCACAAAACTTCTGAAGATTAGGGAGGTTCTGGTTGTTTAACTTGAAGAAATAACTAGATTAAAATTCAAGGATACGGAGACAACATTGTTGAGACAGAGAGGTAGTGTTATATTTTGATCGACTCAACCGGGGAGAATGTTCATACACTGAAATGATCACCTTGTAAGCTAAATAATGTAATTGAATGTATTTTTTAAAAATGTAAAAAAAGTAAACAAAATTTAAAAATAAAAGAAAAAATAAAGAAAAAAGATACAGTAATTATATATAAAAATGTATTAATCATATATGAATAAAAATTTTAAAAGTGAAAGAAAAAACATTTAGTTAACTGGACCAGCCAGTGACATGGTAGTTAAGGTGGCTGGATCCCATATGACTACGTGCTCCAGTCCTGAGCCCAGAGGGTTTGACAAATAGGCAGGGTGCGTATGTGTGCCTGCCCAACATTCTTGGAGGAGAATGGAGGAGAAAAGACTGAATCATGGCTATCTCCTCTAGGGGGATGCTTTCTAAATTTCTTTCTTTCTCTTTCTCTTTCTCTCTCTTTCTCTTTCTCTTTCTCTTTCTCTTTCTCTTTCTCTTTCTATCTAGAGAGGACAATGGAGGACAAAGGACTGAAGCATGACCCTCTCCACGGGGAGATGATTTCTCACCTTCCCCCTCACTGTCCCTCACTCTCCCTCTCTCTCAAGTGTACACACCCTATAGCAAAATAATAATAATAAT
>NW_006209349.1:0-746 GCF_000334495.1 Tupaia belangeri chinensis
CACACCCTATAGCAAAATACCTCTCCAAAAATTTTTGAAAAAACTAAAAAAGAAGAAGAATTGATGTGGAGAACCAGCAGATGGCAAGTGGTTTCATTCCTGAACTCCCACATGACTGATAGCAATTTGAATCCTAGAATTGGTGGCTTAAATTCTGGCCAGGCTGGGACCAGCAGTTAGCGTAATGGCTATGTCATTGAACTCCCATGTAGTTGACCGTGGTTCTAGTTCCAGACCGGGTGGCTTAAACTCATGCCGGGCTCATGTGCGTGCATGCCCAAGATCCTGAGAGAAGAATGTAGGAGAAGGGATTGTGGCACGGCCATCCCCACTGGGGAGTGATTTCTTGATTTCTGTCTCTCTATCTTTCTCCGTCTTTCTAGCGAGTGCATGCGCCCTGTAGCAAAAACCTCTCAGAAAAATAAAATAAAATAAAATCTGGCCAGGTTCATGTGCATAAATGCCCAAGATCTTAGTAGGTGAATGGATAAGGGATTGCCACATGACCATTCCCACCTCCCAGGACAGGGTGATTTCTTGCTTGCTTTCTCACCATCTCTGTCTCTCCCTCTCTGGTGAGCACATGTACCCTAAGTTAAAAACCTCTAAAAAAAAGAATCAATGAGATTTTGCTGAGAATTGGATCTGGAATACGAACGTTTTTATCTATTTGGACCTGGAAATACTAAATTTTCTAGGACATTATGATGACAAAATATGTGAATTCACAACAGTTCCAAAAAAAA
>NW_006209350.1:0-556 GCF_000334495.1 Tupaia belangeri chinensis
AAAAGAAAGGAAACAAAGGGAAAAACACACACACAAAAAGATAAAACAAAACAATGAAAAGGGGAAAACACTTTTTTTAAAAAGGTAAAAAAGATGAAAACAGCATGACATGCTAGCACACTGTGAGAAAGGCTCAGGACTAGGCCCAACTCAGATGCACGTGGATTCTGAAATTAGCAAGAAAAAGGAGACATCAGAGACAAGAGACAGTACTACTGATTTTCTATATATATGAAAACTTTCACGAGAAAGGGAGAGGGAGCAAGAGAGACAGAGACAGAAAGTAGACCTTTTTTTATTTAAGGAAAGAATATAAGAAAGAAAGAAATTTATAAATTGGAATCCATTACATTTCACAGATAAAAGGAGGAAAATCACAAGACATTCTTGACAGATACAGAAGGAAAAGCAGGACATTACAAAAAATTCTTTAACTTAATCAAAGATATCTATAAACACTCATAGACAATGTTATTCTTTTTGTTTTTAAGAGAGATTCTTTCTATAGGGCATGTCCACTCATTGGAGAGACAGAGAGACACACAGAGAGAGACAG
>NW_006209351.1:0-729 GCF_000334495.1 Tupaia belangeri chinensis
CAGATCTTTCATATTCGTCCACTTTCCATCAGATTCAAAGGCCTTGTTGTTTTTTTCTTGCTGAAGAGGGGTCCACGGGCCCTGCGGCGGGGTCGAGCTTCGCTCTTCTACCCTGGACAGCGCCTTCCCTACCCTGGACAGCGCCCTCCCCACCCAGCGCCTTCCCTACCCTGGACAGCGCCTCCTCTCCCCCTCCAATGGGAGGGGTCCAGTCTAGCCTTGGGCTGAGTTCCCCAAGGGGCTCCTGCGTGCCTGCGTGCGTGCGTGGGCGGTTCGCGGGGCACATCCGGAGAAGGGGCGCCATTCCCCACCTGCACTGCCCGAGTGCGAGGCTCTCCACGGCGTTCCCAGGCGAGGCCCTGGGAGCCCGCAGTGTGCAGCCCCCTCGGTGCGTGTCCCGGGAGACAGGGACACGTGTGGCTCCCACGGAGCGGAACCCGAAGACAGATGGACGTGGAGGACGAGGAAGGCAGGACGGCGTCTGCGGTACCGGTGAGTCCTCCGGGGCCTCTGCGGTGGGACTGGGCGCGTGGGAGTTTGGGGGTCAGCCCCGAAGGCCTGGACCAGGGAGTCCGGGGACGCTGGGGACCGCCCGCGTGGTGCGTGATGGAGACCCCTGTGCTCTCCTCGGGGCTCTGTCTCCCCCACTGCTCCTGCGCTTCACCTGCCGGGACCTTGGCCCTCCGTGGTTCCCCTCCTGGCCCCCGCCGACCCCCGTCGTCCGCGGGG
>NW_006209352.1:0-1142 GCF_000334495.1 Tupaia belangeri chinensis
TTTCTTTTCTGATGCATAGGACAATTCAGAAAGGGTTTAACTTACTTTTGGGAATCTTTATAATGGATTCCTTTGTTTTTGTTTTTGTTTGTTTGTTTTTGATTGAGTCAAAATTCCTTACTTTTGAGTTAAAGAGAAAAGAAGGCACCAGCAGTTGGCTTGGTGTAATGGCTATGTCGCTGAATTCCCATGTAGCCTGGTGGCTTAAACTCACACCGGGCGCATGTGCATGCATGCCCAAGATACCAAGAGGAGAATGAGGAGAAGGTATTGTAGCATGGCCATCCCCCTGGAGGGTGATTTCTCTCTTTCTGTCTCTCACTGTCTTTCTCTGTATTTTTGGAAAAAAGTACCTCTCCCAAAAAAGCAAAAAGAAAAATTGAAGATTTTAATAAATAGCTATGTGCCATTGCAGTCTTTATTATAGTGGAATAAAAATCCTCTAGCCATTGAAACCCACATATTCGAGTCTAGCATGTGGTCTAGTGGTCAAGGTGCTAAGCTACCACATAGCTGACAGTGGTTTGAGTCCTGTACCCAGTAGCTTAAAATTTATGCTGGGCACATGTGTGTGCATGAACAAGATCCTAAGAGGAGAATGAAGGAGAGAGGATTATGGAGTAATCATTCTCCCTGGGGGATAATTTCTCTTGTTCTATCTCTCTGGCAAAGACACGTGCCCTATAGCAAAAACATTCCTTCCCCCAAAGTAAACTCTCACACATTAGAGTGCTCCAAAGCTCAGATGTAATATGAAGGATTGTCTGGGAATTAAAACTTGTGATTTTGTTTTTTAATTACCAGAGAGTAAGTGCACTTGCCAGAGTGAGACAGAGGGACAGAAGGACAGAGAGGGAGAGGATACCACTACCACCACCCTGCACACAGCATGGTCATGCCACAATCTCTTCTCCAGTTTTCCATTGTGTTGGGGTTTGGGGAATCCCTGCACATGTGCTGGCATGTTTTTCAGACTGTCAGGGCTAGGATTCAAACCATGGTTGGTCATTTGAGATCTAGCTCTCTTTAGACTAGACTACAGGTATCTTGTGCTTTTGTTTTGTTTTAAAATACTAACAATAGTGGCAGAGATGACCAGAGTTGAAGGAGGGGAGGAGTCCGACCCGGCGAGGCCCCAGGAT
>NW_006209353.1:0-356 GCF_000334495.1 Tupaia belangeri chinensis
CAAAATCCTGAGAGGAGAATGGAGGAAAGGACCGTCATGACAAGTAGAATATGGGTCACACCTGGAGGGCATTCCTCATCAGCATTTTGTAATGCTTTATGGTATTGTTATAGGATGCTCCAGTTACTTTTTGTTGTTAACAATTATTCCAAATGTTAATGAATTGAAACAAGAGCAATCATTTCATTATTGTCTTTCAAAGTTTCAGGAGGTAATTAAATTCAGCCAGGCCATCCACCCTGGGGTGTGATTTCTCACTGTCTATCTCTCTGTCTCTCTGGTAAGCACATGTACTCTATATCAATCATCCCTCTAAGATTGTTTTTTTAGAATTATTTTATTTAGAGGCCATCAGG
>NW_006209354.1:0-1259 GCF_000334495.1 Tupaia belangeri chinensis
TGCCAGGGTAGTTCAAGAAACAAAAAACCATAAATGTAATAGACTATATTAGAAGAAAGAAAGATAAAACCATGTGATCATTTCAATCGATGCAGAAAAAGCATTAAACTAAAATACAACATCCCTTCATGATTAAGCCTCCTAGCAAAACTGGCATAGAAGGGTCATTTGTCAACACAATAAAAGCTATATGTGAAAAACCTATAGCTAACCTATAAATATTATCCTGAATGGGAAGAGGCTGAAATCCTTTCCACTAAAATCTGGTACTAGACAAGGCTGCCCACTTTCTCCACTCCTTTTCAATATAGTACTGGAAGTCCTAGACAATGCAGTCAGAAAAGAGAATAATATAAAAGGCATTAAAATAGGGAAATAAGAGTTAAAAATATCTTTTTTTTTTCTAATAGGGTCAGTCCTTTTTTATCTTTTTATTTTAAAAAGAATTATTGGTTTAATCTAATTTATTTTTAATTTGACTAGAAAGAGAGAAAGGGAAAGTGATAAAACAACCCATTAGGTCTGGGACTCGAATTGTAGTCAGTCATGTAAAACTACAGTGCTTTAATCATCACATCACCTGCTAGTTCCCTTTTAAATTTTTTTAAAATAAAAATTATTTATTTTTCACAGCTTTACATTAATAGAAGTTCTATCACTATCTATCGTCCCACATGATAGAAAGATTGTATGTATTGGAAGCTTTTTCAAATCATTTAGGGTTTCTCTTTAGTATTTCTTCCATCCTTTTGAAGGTAGGTGGATAAGCTGAAGGCTCTTTCATACTCCTTACATAGGGTTTTTCTCCAGGATGAACTGTTTCAAAGTTTCTATAACAAATGAAAGATTTTCCCCCTGCCTATATTCATTGGATGTCTACCCAGTGTGAGCCTGTTCATTGTTTCAACAGGTACTTACGTGATAGTACACTTTTCCTCACTGCTTAACACTCACAGGGATTCCCTCAGTATGAGTTCTTTCGTGGATCTGAAAAGAACTCAGATAAGGAAAGGCTCTCCCACATACCTTACATTCATACGGTTTCAATCTAGTGTGAGTCCTATGAAAAGAACTGGGAAAATCAAAGGCTTTACCACATACCTTACATTTATAGGACCCATCTCCAGTGTGCGCAATCATGTGTCTTTGAAAATGTGCAAGATGAGCGAATGTTCTCCCACATTCCTTACACCCATAGGGTATGTTTTCTCTGTGAGTTCTTTCAAGTCATTGATGGTGCAAGGATAAGCTGAAGGCTT
>NW_006209355.1:0-493 GCF_000334495.1 Tupaia belangeri chinensis
ATTGAGAGAGAGAGAGAAAGAGAGGGACTCCTTTCAGGATTTCATCATGTCATGAAGCTCCCCCTAAGTCTTTCAGGCAGCCCTAATCACAGGTGTGCTCATGGGACCACCTGGTGTGCAGGTCCACTCAGGACTAGAACCCTTCCCACATGGCTCAAATATCTTGTCGTACGCACTGCTCTGCATGACTGTGGCTGAAACGGAGACTAGTCTAGTCTAATCTAGTCTATTCATTTATTTATTGAGAGATTTTTGTTACAGGATGTGTGCACTTGTCAGAAAGACAGAGACAGAAAGCATGAAATCACACCCAGGGAGGATGGCCATGCTGCAATCCCTTCTCCTCCATTCTCTCAGGATTTTGGGCATGCACACACATGTGCTTGGTATGCTAGGTCCAGGACTTGAACTGCAGATGGTCATGTGGGAATCCAACAATGTAACCATTAGGCCATTGGCGGGTCCCCTGAAGCTATTTTAGACTCTATGAGGA
>NW_006209356.1:0-927 GCF_000334495.1 Tupaia belangeri chinensis
AAGCACAAAATTATATATATATACATATATATAAATAGATATATTTTATATTTTTCTCTAATTAATTTAGTTATTTATGTTTGAGTTTTGTTTATTGTCAGAAAAAGGACAGCGTTCAGCATTGATATCACACAAAACAGATTTCAGTTAAAAACAATGTTATGAAAGACAAAGAAGGGCATTGGAGAGCTGGTCTCATAGCTCAGTGCTTAGCCCTGTGCATAGGAAACTGGACCCCACATGGTAGACCAGTTTGAATACTGGCCCAGCAACTTAAAAAACATGCTAGGCACGTGTGCATGCACGTTCACGATACTGACGAATAGAGAAATGGAGGGAAAAGGACTGCAGTGTAATCATACACTAGGGAGTGCTTGTGTTCTCTGTCTCTCTCTTTCTGGCAAGCGTGTGGGCTCTCTAGCAATTAAACAAACAAAAAAGAACATTATATATTAATAAAAGGATTCATTAATCAAAAAATAAAATACTTATCAACATATATACACCAAACAACAGAGTCCCAAAATATATGAAACGAACACTGATGGATTTCAAGGGAAAAATAGAAATTTTATCATAATAATTGAGGACTTCCTTACCCTATTTCCAATGATGTATGGAACATCTACATGGGAGATTAGAAAGAAAATAGAAGATTTGACATTACAAACCAACTATCCCTAACAGACATTATGTAGAACACTCCACTTAACATCAGCAGAATATACATTTTTATTAAGTGCACGTGGAACACTTTTCAGGATAGACAATATGTTAGGCCAGAAAACAAATCTCAATAAATGCTTAAAATTTTAATCATACCTATCTTCTCTAAGTATAATATAATATAGAAGTCAATAAATAACCAAAAAACCCTAGGAATTTTGCCAAATATATGGAAATTAAACAACACATCTTTTTTTTTTT
>NW_006209357.1:0-1092 GCF_000334495.1 Tupaia belangeri chinensis
TTTATTTTTTATTTCATTTATTTCTGCTCTATTTCATATTATTTCCTTTCTCCTGGAATTTTTTGGATATTTTCTGTTCCTTTTCCTATTCTCTAAGGCTTGATGTTAG
Organism: Tupaia belangeri chinensis; assembly: GCF_000334495.1. NCBI lineage: Eukaryota > Metazoa > Chordata > Mammalia > Scandentia > Tupaiidae > Tupaia > Tupaia belangeri. The sequence continues at coordinate 110 of NW_006209357.1, forward strand.
GTGATCCATTAGCCTTCTTCTCATCTTCCTTTTATGTGCACTAATTGCTATGAACTTCCCTCTTATGACTGCTTTAGTAGTGTCCCAAAGATTATGGAAACTTGTGTCTTCATTGTTATTGGGTTCCATGAATCTTTTGATTTCAGTCTTTATTTATTCATTAATAGTGGTGTCATTCAGGAATAGGTTATTTAGTTTCCATGTTTTTAGACATTTTTGAGGAATTATCTTGAAATTAAACTCAAGTTTAATTCCATCATGGTCAGAGAAGACGCTGGATATAATTTCTATGCCTCTGAATCTGTAGAGGCTTGCTTTGTGTCCTATGATGTAGTCAATCTTCGAGAAGCTTCCCTGTTGGGGTGAGAACAAAACTATATCTTGTGGGTTTTGGGTGGAAAGTTCTATAGATGTCTGTTAAGTCCAATTGATTTATGATATCATTTATATCCTTTATCTCTTCACCTATTTTTTTGCCTAATTGATTTATTCAGAGGGGATAATGCAGTGTTGAGATCTCAAACAATTAGTGTGTTGTAATCTATCTCCCCTTTCAGATATAACTGTCTTTCCTTTACATCTTTGGGTGCTCCTGTGTTAGGTGCATAGATATTAATAAGCATTATATCTTCTTAATCTATAGAGCCTTTTACTACAATATAGTGCCCTTCTTTATCTCTTCGAAGTGTTTTTGTTTTAAATCCTATTTTGTCAGAAATTAGTATCACAACTTCAGCTCTTTTTTGTTTCTCAATTGCATGGAAAGCCTTTTTCCAATGCTTCACTTTCAGTCTATGTATGTCTTTCCCCATGAGGTGGGTTTCCTAAGAGTAGGCAACAAATAGAGGGTTTCTGGCTTTTTTTTTTTTTTTTTAATCCATTCAGCCAGTCTGTGTCTGTTGATTGGAGAATTTAAACCATTAACATTCAATATTATTATCAATGTTACAGAATCTGTTCCAACATTTAAGTTGGCCATTGTC
>NW_006209358.1:0-772 GCF_000334495.1 Tupaia belangeri chinensis
TCAATGGCAGTATTTAAGTGACTTTCTTTGCATCTTCCTTACTTCTTTCCTCCCTCCCTTCCTTCCTTTCTTTTTTAATAGTAAAACCAACTTAGTCCTCATAGAAACCACTTTCTTTGGATTCTCATAAAGTTTTAATTTGCATGATATTTCAATAAAGTTTTTAATTACAAAAAGCACTGTGAATATAAACAGGTTTAGAAAGCGAACTAGCTCCCTATATAAAAATGCAGCTCGATCAGTGGCAAAGTCCTTCGTGTGCTGGAGAGAAACACACACTTCGTGTGCTGGAGAGAAACACGTCACTAGTGCTTTCATTCTTGCCTTGGGAGCCCCAGGTGGGTCTGCAGAGATCATGTAGAGGACAGTGGTTGCTCTGATAGTGGAGCGAAGGCCAGCTGAGAGCTTTTGACATGTATGAGGGTTTCTTCAAAATGTGTATTAGGAGAGGGACCAGCAGTTAGCATAATGGCTATGTCGCTGGACTCCCACGTAGTCGACTGTGGTTCAAGTCCCGGACCCGGTGGCTTAAACTGACGCCGGGCGTGTGTGCATGCGTGCCCAAGATCCCGAGAGGAGACTGGAGGAGAAGGGATTGCAGTGTGGCCATCCCCCCTGGGGGGTGATTTCCTGCTTTCTGTTTTTCTGTCTCTCTCTGTCTGTCTGGCGAGCGCATGCACCCTATAGCAAAAAACTCTCAAAAAAAAAAAAAAAAAATAAGGGCTTACATAGGGCATGGTCACACTGCCATTTTATTCTCTATTTCCCTCCT
>NW_006209359.1:0-976 GCF_000334495.1 Tupaia belangeri chinensis
TATTTTTGAAAAAATTATTTATTCATTATAAATAAATATTCATTATAAATTTGAGGAGAATGACAGAAAGAGAGGGAAAGTGAGAAAGCAATCAGCCAGGTGCAGGACTTAAGGCATGGTCAGCCATGTGTAAAACCAGTGCCCTAACCACCACAACACCTGCTGGATTTAATGTGTATTACTTAAAAGATTATTTTATTGTGGAGATTTGATAAATACTACATATTTCTTTTTGTTTGTTTGTTTCTGTTTTGTTTTGTTTTGTTTTTTTTGAGAGGTTTTTGCTATAGGACACGTGTGCTTGCCAAACAGACAGAGAGACAGAGAGATAGAAAGCGAGAAACCACCCCCCAGGGGGGATGGCCACGCCACCATCCTTTCTCCTCCATTCTCCTCTCGGAATTTTGGGCACGCACGCACATGTGTCTGGCGTGAGTTTAAACCACCAGGTCCGGAATGCGAACCGTGGTCCACTACATGGGAGTCCAGCAACATAGCCATTATGTTAACTGCTGGTCCCCTGAGAAATAATACATATTTCTTTACTGGGAATTCACAATATATTTATCATATTAAATTTTCTAAGAAACCCTGTAGTAGCATGTATTCACCTTGTTTTACTCAAATGTCTATATCTAAGTCACTTATCATTCTATAATATATTTATAGAATGTAAAGAGTGGCCAATGTTACCTTTCAGCATAGTATAAGAAGGATTTATTCAAGTTTCCTAAAATAAAGTCCAGTATTAACACTCTATCACAATTGGCTATTTATCTTTGCATAAATGCTCACTATGAGACTTACGTATTTCTGAGAGAGGGTCACTCATTCCCCATCTCTGGAAGGGTTAAAAAATATTTCAGGAAAGAAAACACATCTGTATCAGGAGCATTTGTAGCATGAACTACAAAGGAGAGAATTAAAAATTGGTGATATTGAGAAAGGCAAAAAGTTTTGTTCTGATTTTTTTTTT
>NW_006209360.1:0-1074 GCF_000334495.1 Tupaia belangeri chinensis
CAAGCATCTTTATAATACAGTTGTGCATTCAGAAATATTAATCAAGTCCAAATAAAGATGAATATCACTGTATCGTTGGCTAAAACACAGAGTATAAATAATATAAAGCTAAAAGAAGTGATACATTATATAAACAGATTTGCAGTTTACTTAATTTCCATCCACAGATTGCAGACTAAGGATACTCTAAAAGATATAACAGAGTTAAAACCAAGGTGTGATAGGGTTAAAAACAAGTTGTGATGTGACCACATATATCAGACAATAGAGAAATAAGGATATTGAATAGGAGACTTATTAAAAAAAAGGGGGGGAGCAGAAAAAATTGGTAGTAATTTTTTTGACACTGAATCAAAACAGAAATTAACTGAATGTTTCTGTTTTAGCAGGCATAAATATATGGGAGCTAAAAATTAAAATTAGGAAAAAAACTGAGAAGTAGACAGATGAATCTTGTGCACATCATGTTTGAAGTTTCTGTAGACAAATATTTAGGGAGTATCAGAAATTCAAGTGATAGCTGAAGCTATTCTAATCAATGATAGTGGACCTGGGGTCAACTGGTAGGTTTAAGAGAATTCAAGATTGGAAAAAAAGTACAAAATCTCAACTAGACTGGTGAGAAATGTTATATTCCTGTTGGAACATTCACTTTACAAGCTAAGTGACATATGTGATTCAATGTATAAAAGAAAAGAAAATAAAATATCAAAAAATAATATTTACTGATAGAGAAAGAGAAACAAACCATTTAAAATAAGAAAAAGTTTGTTAAATAATTTATAAACGGTTGATGTGTTTCTGGGGGACGCAGATGGAAAGTGAAAAGTCATCACCGAGGGGGAATGGTCATGCTGTAATCCTTTCTCCATCTCTCTGCCTTTCAGGATTTGGGGCACACACAGTAGCCTAGCAGGTTTCTCAAGCTGTCAGGCCTGGAACTCAATCCATGCAGTTGGTTATGTGGGAATATAACAGTAGCCCAAAGGCAATTATGCCTCTGCTACTGACTCTCCCAGGTAATCTTTTTTTTTAGAAATTAAAAAAAAATGACTTAGTGCTAATATATTTTAT
>NW_006209361.1:0-1085 GCF_000334495.1 Tupaia belangeri chinensis
GGAGCTGTCTCTTGAAGAAGACCTGTTCTGTCATCTCACATATTTTTTTATTGTTGTATCGTCGTTCATGATCTTTTGTATTTCTATCATGTGATTGTAATATTGCTTGCTTCATTGCTAGCTTTATTCATCTTGTTCCTGTCTCTGTTCTTTTTGATTAGTCTAGCTAATGATGTGTCAATTTTGCTTATCTTCTGTATTTTCTGTATAGTGTTTTTATTCTCTCTCACTTTTTTTTTACAGTGTTCACATGTATTTGAGAAAAATGAATTTCTTGCTGTTGTGTGTTCTCTATGTGTTTATTCTAGTAGGACTATAGATTGTGTAAATACCATTATTCATTACTAGTTCTCTGTCTAAAAGTTATTTCTATTATTACAAAATTTACATTAATGTCAAAAATATTGTTAAGCTATCTATTTTCCACCTTCAGTTATTCCCATGTATGCCTTTTTATATTTTGGCCTTGTGTTTCAGTGAGTATATGTTCATAGTTGATGTTTTCTCTCTACAAATGACATTTTTAAAAGCATAACCTGATGTTTTTGGTTTCGTGGAATGGTTTCTGTGATAAAGAGTATCAGAACTAATACTACAATAAGGAACCCAGCTCTTCCAATTACACAGTTTTGTGATTTACTTAGTTCCTACAATGGTATTAGGGTTGATATTGGATATTTATTGATTTATGTGATAACTTAACTTCATTAGTGTCCTGCGTGGACAAACCTGTATCTTGAGTTGCTCCAAGTTGGGATTTCCAAGACAGTTACATGAACATATGCTCGTAGGATAAATAATTCAAAGCACTTATGAGAACATAGAAATAGAGGACTGTAGAGTTCTCATGAAAAATTGAGAGGAAGAAGATATTACATTTTTAATATATTTATAATTTATTTATTTTTACACTTTCTCACAAACATTTACTTTACATATAAAATTTTGTTGCTCATACTCCATAGTTCTTGACAGATAATAACTTTCAAAATTTAAAACAACTGAAATCTAAAGGTCATGTTCAAAATTCTTGTTAAAGTTTTTTGACTGTATGACAACAGAGACAATATGGTTTCAAATATTTC
>NW_006209362.1:0-1481 GCF_000334495.1 Tupaia belangeri chinensis
ATTTTTGGGGTGCTGTTCTTCCAATTTCCTGAGGCACAATGCTAGGTTGTCCATTTGCCACTTTTCCATCTTTTTCCCATGTGCACTAATTGCTATGAACTTTTCTCTTAGGATTGCTTTTGTTGTGTCCTGTAAATTATGGAAACTTGTGTACTCGTTATCATTTGTTTCAATGAATCTTTTGATTTCAGTCTTAATCTCCTCAGTAGTCATAAAGTCATTCAGAAGTAGGTTAGTTTCCATTTATTTGTGTATTTTGGAGTTTTTTTCCTTGAGATTAATATCAAGTTTAATTCCATCATGGTCAGAGAAGATGCTGGATATAATTTCTATGCCTTTGAACCTGTAAAGGCTTGTTTTGTGCCCTATCATTTGGTCAGTCTTTGAGGAGATACCATGAAAAGGTGAGAAAAATGTATATTTTGTGATTTTTGGATGAAAAATTCTATAGGTGTCTGTCAAGTCAATCTGATTTATGGTATCATTCAGGTCTTATTTTTTGTCTCATTGACCTGTCTAAAAGAGATAATGGGGTGTTGAGATCCCCAACAATTAGTGTGCTGCAATCTATCTCTCCTTTTAGATCTAGCAGTCTTTTCTTCACATATTTGGGTGCTCCTGAATTGGGTGCATAAATATTTAAAAGTGTTATATCTTCTCGATGAATCCTTCATTATACTATTATATAATACCCTTCTTTATCTCTTCTTATAGTTTTTGTCTTAAAGCCTATTGTGTCTGAAATCAGTATTACAATCCCCCCTCTTTTATGGTTTCCATTTGCATGGAATACTTTTTACAGCCCTTTACTTTTGGTCTATGTATGTCTTTATCCATGAGATGGGTTTCTTGTAGGCAGCAGATGCAGGGTTTCTGTTTTTACATCCATTTAATCTGTCCATGTCTCTTCATTGGTGTATTTAAATCACTGACATTCAATGTTATCATCAATATTTCCAGATCTGTCCCAACTGTTAAGTTGGCCCATATTCTTGGTTGTATTTCTGTCTGTACATCTTTATGTCTTTAGTTTTCTTGGTATAGCATTCCCTGCAGGATTTTTTTTTTTTCTGTAGAGAGGTTTTTGCTGTAGGGCACATGTGCTCACCAGAATGACAGAGAGAAACAGGAATATAGGAAATTAGAAAGCACTCCCTAGAGGGGATGCCATGCTACAAGCCCTTCTCCTTTGTTCTCCTCTCAGGATTTTGGGCATGCATGCACACACACCTGGCATGTATTTTAAGCTGCCCGGTCCAAGACTCAAACCATGTTCAACTACTTGGGAGTTCGGTGATGTAACCATTATGCCATCTGCTGATCCCACCTTCAGGACTTCTTGAAGAGCTGGTCTGGAGTCGGTAATTTATTTCAGGTTTTGTTTATCTGAGGATGTTTTTGTCTTTTCTTCCCATATGAAGGATAACCTTACTGAGTATAGTAATCTTGTTTGAAATTGTTTTTCCTTTAATACTTTGAAT
>NW_006209363.1:0-897 GCF_000334495.1 Tupaia belangeri chinensis
ACACTGTACAAAGCTATGTATCCGTGACCACTAATCTGTGACACAACGCACACCCAACTGAAACCCAAATCGGAAAGGTAACTAGAGAAAAATTTATAGACTCACCACTGATATTTATGCTATTAAGTACCCAGTGAACCTTAAGCCAGCATTAGCCTCAAGGAACCATATAACACCTGATTTTGGCCACAGTATAAAACAATGTATTCCTGAGGAATATCTGTGACACTAGGCACACCCTGAAAACACCCACAACTGAAAGGTCTCTTGAGAAATGTTCATAGAGTCCCACCATTGAGAGTCACGCTGTAAAGTACACACTGAACGCTAAGCCAGAATTATGCCTCAAGGTACCATATCTCACCTGATTTTGTACACAGTACTACACTCTTTATCCCTTAGGACAAAACAGTTACAATAGGCTCACTCCAAAAGCACCCACAACTAAAACGTCTGTTGAGAAATGTTGATAGAGACCCACCATTGAGAATCATGCTGTTAAGCATACACTTAACGCTAAGCCAGAATTAAGCCTGAAGGAACCATATCACACCTGATTTTGTACACAGTACAAAACTCTGTATCCCTCAGCACAAATCAGTGACAATAGCCACACCACAAAGACACTCACAAGTGTATGATCTCTTGAGAAGAGTTCATAGAGACCCACGATTGAAAATACTGCTGTTTAGTGCACAGTGAACGTTTAGTTAAAATTAATACTCAAGGACCCATATCACACCTCATTTTGAACACTGTACAAAGCTATGTATCCCTGACCACAAACCTGAGACACTAGGCACAGCCAACAAACATCCAAAACTGAACGATACTTAGAGAAAAATTTATAGAGACTCACGTTGATTTTTATGCTGTTAAGTACACATGGAACGCTAA
>NW_006209364.1:0-1926 GCF_000334495.1 Tupaia belangeri chinensis
AAACCATAAACTCAAGATATTCAAATTACATATTATTAATAAAGCAAGTAAAAATATTTATCAATCTTCATGTAGATGTGCAGAGGAAATTAAAAAACAAAGCCTGTTTGTAAAGGAGCATGCCTGCATGTGAGGGATTTTGGTCTATTGTCAAATTAACTAGAATTGTCATATTTCTTCTCTGTATCAAATATCAAGACCTTGCTATTCCTAGAGATCACCTGTATTATTTATTTGTTTCTGATTAATTTTTTATATACAATCACTGTATATCATTACAGAATGCAAAATAAATTTTCCAACTTGAATATACTGTATATTAGTTCAGTTAAAGATATTGTCATACACATTATCAACAACTAATAATTTTCCATTTTTGTGTCCCATAAATGTTTGTTTTTTTTTCTTTTCCCTCTTTATTCCCACCTTTCCCTCCACTATCTCCCCTGACCCTGTCTCTAGTATCCACAATTTCTCTTCTTTTATATCTTCTATTTTCTTCTTGTTTTAAATTTTTTATACATTCAATCACATTCTTTAGCTTACAAAGTGAACATTTCAATATATGGCATTTCTCCTCAGTCCAGTAGATCAAAATATCTTCAACAGATAACACCACACCTCCCCATCCTGTCAATGCTCTGCCTCCATATCTCTCCTCCAAATGTTCTTCCCTAGGTCCCACTCCACACACAACACATCTGGCATTCACACCCATTTCTTGTGTTTGTAAATCCTTTAGTCAATGAGTTTCAGTCAGCGTGCAGACACTTGGTATATATTAAGTGAGGACATACAACGCCTCTCTTTCATAGCCTGGCTTGCTTCACTCAGCAGTAAATTTTCCATATTGTTCCACTTTCTGTCAAGTCAGGGTTTTTGTTTTTGTTTTTTTTTTTTTCCCCTATGGGGCGTGTGTGCTCTCCATACAGACAGAGAGACAGAGAGACAGGGAGTGAGAAATCACCCCACAGGGGGCATGGCCATGCTGCAATCACTTCTCCATTCTCCTCAGGATCTTAGGCACACATGCACACGTGCCTAGTGTGAGTTTTAGGTCACCGGGTCCAGGACATGAACCATGGTCGACTACATGGGAGTTCAGCAACATAGCCATTACGCTAACTGCTGGTCCCAGAACACTTTTATTTCTTGTAACCCCACCCCCACCATCAGCAAATAAACCTCTATTAGACCTATTTACTTTTTTGACTCTTGCCTAACCATCTTCTTAATCTTCCAAGCAGATGGAAGTGGCGACTGAAAGTTGATTTTGTTGTGTCTCCTTTTGGTATCAACGTGACAATGGCTTTAGAAAATGAATTTTGGAGGTTTCCTTCCAATTAAACCTTTATGAATAGTTTGATGAGAACTTGTGTTAATTCTCCTATAAATGTTTTGTGGAAATCCAGCTAGGTGGTGTGGTGGTTAAGATCACTGTATACTATATGACCAATCTTGCAATTTGAGTCCTGGACTCAGTAGCTTTAGAGACATATTGGGGATGAGTCTGTGCATGTCCTAACTCCTGGGAGGAGAATGGAGAACAAGGGAAGAAGGGATTGAAAGATGGACATACCCCTTGGTGGGGAGGCACAATTTCTCACTCACATTATCTCCCTCCTCTCTCTTTTCTGCCCCCACCCCTATCTTGTGCAAGCACACACACTATGTAGCAAAAAGAAAGAAAGAAAAAAAGAAAAAAGAAAAAAAGAATTAAAAGTAAGAAATTTTTTTAAAAGAGTGGAAAAGCAAAAATGATTTTGTAGATTTTTGAAATGAAACCGTCAGGACCTGGGCTTTTCTTTGTTGGGAGACTATTACTGAATTTCATTGCTTCTTGTTGGTCTATTTAGGCTTTCCATTTGATGGTATGATCCAGGTATATATTATACTTTTTTTTTTCCTTAGACTGCATGTGCTTTC
>NW_006209365.1:0-356 GCF_000334495.1 Tupaia belangeri chinensis
GGGCCTTCAGGACAGGGTTCCACATGGCTACTGTGAACTAGATTTTTAAGGGAATGAAGATGTTCTACTAATAATTCAGCCTCCAACAAACGAGCTAGCAGTAGGGAGCCCCCCTCTGCACCCCCAGCCTTCTCTCTCTGTCTCTCAGTTCCTTTCTCTCCCTTTTTCTGTCTTCCCCATTTTTTCTTTGGTAATATTTCCTTTTTACCATTTTTTTTTAAAAGAGGCCCTGTTTTTTCCTGGCCCTTAGCTCCACCGTCCTTCTTGTTAGTTCTCGCTCTGCACCTCCAATTCAGGCAGAAGAAGCTGTGGTCCTTCAGGACAGTGTTCCACATGGCTACTGTTGACCAGATTTT
>NW_006209366.1:0-2235 GCF_000334495.1 Tupaia belangeri chinensis
GCAAAAACCACTCAAAAAATAATAAAAAAAAATTAAATGTGGATGGGGGTAAGGCATAGAAAGAACCATTGATACCAGAGACAGTGTGGGAGGAGGGTGAAAGATGGTAGAGGGTGAGAGATAGGGAATCAAGGATGGGAAAAAAAGCAAAATATATAGGAAATTAGAAGTGGAAAATTATTTGTTGATGATTATACATATGTTGATGTGCTTGACTGAGCCAAAATACAGTTTATTTGAGATGGAAAATCTCATTTTGAATGCTGTAATGATATATAGTGAATGAATGTAAATAAATAAATTTAAATAAAAAGGTGTAAATATTGTTCTATATGAATTTAAGTATAATTCTGTATATGTTCATAAATTGCACTGTAACAAATGTTTGTTACTATAATAAAACTGTAAGTCAAAAAAAGAAAGAAAGAAAGAAGAAATGAAAGAAAGAAAGGAAGAAAGAAAGAAAGAAAGAAGAAAGAGAAAAAGAAAGGAAGGAAGAAAAAGAAAGAAGAAAGAAACAAAAGAAAAAAGAAAGAAAGAAAGAGAAGCAAGAAAGAAAGAAAAAGAAAGAAAGAAAGAAAGAGAAAAAGAAAGAAAGAAAGAAAGAGAAAAAGAAAGAAAGAAAGAAAGAGAAAAAGAAAGAAAGAAAAAGAAAAAGAAAGGAAAAAAGAAAGAGAAAAAGAAAGGAAGAAAAAGAAAGAAGAAAGAAACAAAAGAAAAAAGAAAGAAAGAAAGAGAAGCAAGAAAGAAAGAAAAAGAAAGAAAGAAAGAAAAAGAAAGAAAGAAAGAAAGAGAAAAAGAAAAAGAAAGAAAGAAAGAAAGAAAGAAAGAAAGAAAGAAAGAAAGAAAGAAAGAAAGAAAGAAAGAAAGAAAGAAAGAAAGAAAGAGAAAGGAAGAAGAGAGAAAAAGAAAAGAGAAAGAAAGAAAAAGAAACTTCTGGGGGAATCACTCTGCATTGCTTTCCTTATGTTAAATACCTGACCTGACAATAAATTCCATGGCTTAATGGTATTAGTGTCCTCAAGCCTTCTCCCATTTCTCTTACTGCAGACACCAGTGATATGTTCAGGGGATTAGGCTAACCAACCTTTGGGCCAATCTGCTACAAATCAGGGGTTCTCATAAGTACCTTCATAATTGACTACAATTACTCACATCCTCAAGAACAATCTATTATAAAATGAATTATCAATTATTATAAGGGAGGCACTCAAGATGAGTCAGTTGAAGAGACACACAGGGTCAGTTCTAGGAGCTTCCAAACATGGAGTGTCTGTGTACTCCTGATAAGCATCCTCTCCTTACATTGGTGTAGGAATCCTGTTATGGTTTGGTTAATAGTTCATCCCCCAAAGGTTCATATTTTTTTCTTTTGTCCCCATTGTGATGGAGTCTGAAAAATTATGTCTAGGGGGCAGTGACTGGGTCATGGAGACAGACACTCTCATGACTAGGTGATGATGCCCTGAGAGACCTAGGGAGTTCTAGATCTCATAATATGGGTTTAGTGATCACAAGAGCAGGTTGCTATAAATGACATAACTGCCCACAAGTCATTGACACACACGTTCTCTCTCTCTTTCTCTCTCTCTCTCCCCCCACCATGCTCTCTGCTTCTGTCAGGCATGTCCCATTCACTAGGATCATGAGTCACTAAACCTCTATTTCTTTATAAATCCTGAGTCTCAGTTGTTTGTTAGCAATGCAATCACTGAACATAGACGTTCGCCCTCAGAGCTAGATGGTGGACCACAGGTGGAACTCAACACTATTCTAGACCAATCATCATGACAGATAACTGATTCTCATCTGGAGCCTGCCCTGACATAACAGGAATCATGTGTTCCAATGATCTAGGCTAGTGAAGCTGGGGATAGATCATGGCATGCGGGTTAGTCTCTCTCATTCATGGGACTACTAAATAAACTGTAAAAAGGTAAAGTTTGCCCAATATCACAGTGTGCATAGTATTTACTGGGGTTTTGTTTTATAGACATTATTAGATTAAATTGAACTTAATTTCCAATTCTCCTCAACCCCCTGATAGGAGGATGGACTGATATAGATAGTATAAGTCCCCAACACTTTAGGCAGCTAGCTGGTCTTACTGGCAGGGCAATCCCCTTCAGGAGCCTAAATAGGGGCCACTGTGATTCATCTGACTGGTATAATGGGAGTTGTGGTCACAGGGGAAATTCAAGGATTTTTTATAAGTTGAATTCCTGAAATAAAAAC
>NW_006209367.1:0-3308 GCF_000334495.1 Tupaia belangeri chinensis
AATTGTACAGGGCCTAAGCACTAGACATAAATAGACACACACATTCACGCACACACACACAAACACACTAACACAGAAAGAGATATGGGGAGATAGCAAACCCCTATGATATGTTGCCATACCCCAATTCTTTCTCTTACATTTCTTTATTTGGTCAGGATTTTGAGCACACATGCACCAGTTGTGTTTTAAGTCATTAGCAGTAGGATGCAGAAAGCAATGGGCCATGGGGGATCGGGTTCTTTTAACTACTAGACCTCGAGGCCAGTTTTATCCTGCTCCTTGAGTGACTAAGTGATAAAGAGAAGACTGTACCTAAGCGTGTTTTATTTCATACATCATGTCTCTGGAGTCCCTGATCCTGCTTATCCTGAGAGATGATCAGTTGGGAATGGGAAAGACATTGGAGACCTTAGAATAACAATAAGTTTGTACTTTGTTCCTCCTAAGGAATTTCAGAGAGTTGCAGGAAGGTGGGGGCAAACCTGTGTGAAATGAGGCATTTCTTTGTAAGGACCTGTTTATTTACTTTGCTAACTGAAGGGCAAATTTAAGTAGATAGGGTGCTAGATGTCTCTGTTTCTTCTCTGGTAATGATACAACTCTTCAAAGTGCTCAAATGTGGGCTGGCTGGTGGTGTGGTGGTTAAGACACTGGACTCACACATGGACAACGACAGATTGAGTTTCAGACCTGGCAGCTTGAAACACACTGAGCACATGTGTGTGTGCTCAAAATCCTAGGAGGAGAAGGATTGTGGCATTGTCATCCCTCAGGGGAAGTGTGGGTGATTTCATACTTTTTTCCTCATTGTCTCCTCTCTGGCAAGTGCACACACCTGATGGCAAAACAAAACAAAACAAAACAAAAAAAGATAAGGAAAAATTGCACAAATGGAGTCATCTGGTGTCATGGTGGTTGAAGCATATGATTTCCACATGGCTGACTGTGGTTTGAGTCCCAGAACTGGCAGCTTTAAAATTATACTGGGCACATGTGCAGCATGTCCAGAATCCCAGGAGAAAAATGGAGGAAAAGGGATTGAGGAATGGCCATGCCCTGTGGGAGATGATTTGTCACTCTCTCTCTCTGTCTCTCTCCTTTTCTGAGGGCACACATGCTCTATTACAAGAACATTAAAAGAAAGAAAGAAAAAATGTCCAGTGTGTGTAAGTGCATGGCCCACATCCCAAGAGGAGAATTTAAAAGAAGGGATTGCAGCATTGCCATTCACTCTGGAGGGATGATTTCTCAGTTTTCCCCCCTCTCTGTCTGTCTCTGGTGAGTGCATAAGCCGTGAAGAAAGAAAGAAAGAAAGAAAGAGAGAGAGAGAGAGAGAGAGAGAGAGAGAGAGAGAGAGAAAGAAAGAAAGAAAGAAAGAAAGAAAGAAAGAAAGAAAGAATGAAAGAAAGAAAGAAAGAAAAGAGAAGAGAGAAAGAAAAAGAATAAATAGAAAGTGTTCATGTTTTCTAAGAATGGTGCCTTTTTCTATTGATGGGAGAGTAACGAGGTAAACACTGAATTACCTCATCTTAGAAATCATTTTAAATAGGCAATTAAACACTCTACAGAATGAAATAAGATTCCTATATTTATATTTGTTTTCTTACACTGAAAATGCCACTAACTTTCTTCTTTTTAGTACAACTTACAAGTTAATGTTGCTCATTGTAGCAGAGAATGTTTGGTTCCTAAAATAAATACCTTCAGTCAATTTGATTTTTATTGTTTTTATAATAATCTTAAAGATATTTCTCTCCACTTTTAGTTAATTTGCAACAAATATCTGAAAAGATTGACAATTTCAAGAAAGAAAACACAGAACTTGCTGAAAAAATAACTGTTTGGGAACAGAAGGTATGATTGTCTTTCTAATTTCTGCTTTGTAATGGTTTTACTTTGAATTTTTGTCACCTCTTGTAGTTCAGTTATTTTGTTATCTCATCCACACACATTTTATTTCATTTAATTATGTATATTTATTTATTTAAGACATTTTTGCCTTTAAGGCATGTGCACTCTCAGAGAGAAAGACAGGGACAGAGATGAAGACACTGAGAGGGAAAGTGAGAAATCACTCCCAAAGGGGATAGCCTTACCATGATCTTTTCTCGCTATTCCTCCTGGGATCTTGGACAGGCACGCATACACATCCAGCATGATTTTCAAGACCCTGGGTCTGGGACTCGCAATGCGGTTGGCCATGTGGGAATCCAATGACATAACCGCTACACTGACCACTGGTCCTATTTTATTTATTTATTTGCTCAAAATGTATAAAAAAAAAAAGAAGTAATGGTATCAATAAATTTCTCCTAATTCACTATGCTTTGTTGAAGGATAATATCAAAACTTTTGATGGAACTATGAAGGCTGTGAACAACGTCGTTCAGGGCACACTATCTTGGCTGAATACTGAGAAGGATGGAAATGTCAAGACTCAGGGCTTGGTAAGAGTTTGGCTGCTCCTTTTTGTTCTTTCTTGGCTTCTGAGGTGTTTTTGCCAGTAGGTGAGCTGAGTTCTGCATTTTCTCTTGTCCTGCATACAGTGAAAGTGTGAGAGTCTACTGGGCTGATAATTTTTCTGAAAATGTTCTGATATTTCACAGTGATTTTTTATATTAAGGACCTAGGAAGAATGTGTTATTTTCACAACCTGGATGGTGATCACATCAATCAGTACTGCCCTCTATTATCTAGAAAAACTGAGAAAATAGACTGAGGATGAAGATCTCTACTGAAGCTGAATTGTCCCCGCCCACAGTATCAACCTAATTTTCCTTTTATGCATATTGGGGAATTTTTTTCTTTATCATTATTCTGTAAAGAAAGCTATTTGAGCTCTGAAGCTTGAATTGTTTTCTGTCTTCTTCTTCTTTTTTTTTTATTTCTTTCAATGTGAGGGGCATATGTGTTCACCAGAGAGATAGAGAAAGGCCCAGTGGGGAGTGGTGACATGATGGTCATTTTCCTCCATTTCTTCATCACATTAAAATTTTTAGCAGGCACACACGTGCATTTGGCATGTTTTTCAACTGACTGAGGATTGCATTTGAACCATGGTTGGCACTGTGGGATCTGGCTGCTGAAGCACACAGCACTTAACCAGTGTGCACTGGGATTGACCCTGCCTTGAACCACTTTAGACATTCTTTGCTTTCCCCTTATTATTCATTCTTCTACCCATTGTCTCATAAGCACGAATGTTATAGACAACAGATAATACCCATACCACATACCCATTTCTTCCCTTGTTACCCATTTCTTCATCTGCTTTTAACCCCAAACTGATCAACTAATTTCCCATG
>NW_006209368.1:0-363 GCF_000334495.1 Tupaia belangeri chinensis
GCACTTCTTCCTAATTCTTGAAGTTCAATCTGAGTGTTCAGAGGCGTGCAGGAGGAGGTGATCTGCAATCTCTCTTCTGTTCTGTTTTTCGCTCTTTGTACTTCAGATTCAGGGGGAATTGAGGAATATTCTGGCCCTAATCTAATAGTATTGTTTGGATACTATTCACTTAGACCTGTTTAGACACTCAGTGCATGGAGGATGACCAGCTGAGAGATGAAGTGAAAAGGAAAAGGAAAAGAAAACAGAAAAAGAGGAATGAAAAAAAGTAAAAATGAAAAAGAAAGAAAAAAGACAATAAGAAATTTATATTTCAATTTTAGAAAGCAAAAAATGAAAACTGCATGGTTTGTGCACATCACG
>NW_006209369.1:0-304 GCF_000334495.1 Tupaia belangeri chinensis
TCTATCGAGCTCCCGCGTCCTATAGCCAAAACCTCTAAAAAAAAAAAAAGAAGACCTTAATGTTTTACTCAAAAGTCATAAAATTCTATTTTGCCAGTTCAGTCTTATGTTCAAACTCTCTTCTGTTGAATATGCAGGGTTACTGTAGTCTGATCTTTCCAGTTAAATCCTGGAGGTTAACATTCTGCGTTGTTATTGGTATTTCTGGTCCCTAGCATTAAATTGATCATTTTCCTGGTTGCCTTTTGTTCTCTTATTTCTGTATGCGTCTTCAGTTTTCCTGGTCGAGCACTCCTTTCAGAAC
>NW_006209370.1:0-663 GCF_000334495.1 Tupaia belangeri chinensis
TGACACAGAAGGGGTGAGTGGTGAGAAAACAAAGTTTCATCTGTATTTTCCCCTTGTTTACATTACTATCCAAGCTCCACCTCCTGTCAGATGAGCAGCAGTATTAGATTCTCACAGGAGTTCCCAGATTGCACCACCTGGTTGCTGGAAAACAAACTCAGGCTCCAACTTTTCTGCATTATGGTGAGTTATATAGCTATTTCATTGTAGATTACAATGTAATAATACTATGACAATAAAGTGCACAATTAATATAATGTGATTGAATCATCCTCAAACCATTCCCCTCATCAGGCACAAGGTCCATGGAAAAATTGTCTTCCACTAACCTGGTCTCTGGTACCAAAAAGTTTGTCTTATATTATAGTGCCAAAAAGTTTGTCTTATAATATAGAGATAATTTAAATCATACTTATAATTTAGAGATTTCTCTCATCTCTAGAGCTAAGATACTCTCAGAAAAATGTACTCTTAATTTTTCAAAACATTTCAAAATGTCTTTTGAACCTGAATGAGAAAAATACAATGGAAATTATAACCATTTCCATACCTTAGACAATTTACTAACTCCGTCACCCTGTACCAAATGTACTTCCCAGTGTGTAAAAAGTTTAATAATGGAAGGCACTGCTGCATCCTTTTGTGACAGGCTTCACATCCACT
>NW_006209371.1:0-495 GCF_000334495.1 Tupaia belangeri chinensis
AGGGAGTAGACACTCAACTCTTCAATGCCAGCGATTGTTCCTCATCTTGTGGCAAAAACAGTAAGACCCAAGGAGTGACTGGATGTAGTCTCTCACCCAGTGTCCAGGCTTCTTATATTTGAAATATGAATCTGTGTTATTCTTTTGGTTTGGGGTGAACTCTTAAATAGTCTTTGGGATTCAAGGACTTTGCCAATTATGACAATCATAAACCTCACTTCTAATTTTTTATGTTCTCTTTTTCTGTCCTCAAAAATCCCAATTATTAAACACTATGAAGGTCATGTCAAGTAGTAGAGGCTGGTTTGGGGTAGCTTTTGGATTTTTGGCTGATGTCTGGATCAGATTGACTGATAAAGTATGCTCTTCCTGAGGCCAGTAGATGCCATAGGGGTTAAGGCAGTGGACTCCCATATGGCTTAGCATAGTTCAATTTCTGGACCTGGTGGCTTGAGACAAGTAGAATGCATGTGTGTGCTCAAAATTTTGAGAGGA
>NW_006209372.1:0-1700 GCF_000334495.1 Tupaia belangeri chinensis
CACATGTATACCACATGTGCACCCACACACATACACCACACAAGCCCACACACCACACATGCACACACACAGCACATGTACACACATACCACACACACCACATGTGCACACACATACATCACAGGTGCACACACACCACACGTGCACACACACACCACACATACACCACACATGCACACACACCACACATGCACACACACAGCACATGTACACACATACCACACACACCACATGTGCACACACATACATCACAGGTGCACACACACCACACGTGCACACACACACCACACATACACCACACATGCACACACACCACACATGCACACACACAGCACATGTACACACATACCACACACACCACATGTGCACACACATACATCACAGGTGCACACACACCACACGTGCACACACACACCACACATACACCACACATGCACACACACACACCTACACCACATATACCCGTACACCACTGGTGAGCAGGACTGTGCTGGCCTACACTGGCTGATGTACGCTCACATCTGGACCCCTCTGGATAAGCTGAAATCACACCTGCCAGGCTGGCTGTTTGTGTTTCCGGCTGCTTACTGAGTCACAGTCGCTCACGTAGGTCACCCTCAGCCGTCACAGAAAGCCCACCTTGTAGGCTGTTGGTGCAGCCTACCACCCGCCTGTAAACCGGACTTCGCTACCTCCCTCCCTCACTTATGTCTCTGCGACACTGTCCCTTTCTACTGCACACGTCACCTTCCTGTCCACCCACATGTATTCCTCGTAAACCAGGTGACTAGCTGGTGTCTCGGGAGGGTGCCCGGTTTGAATCGCCCGCCCTTTGTTTAAATACTCTGTTAACTTTTGGTTACATTTGTTTTTAACCCCACACACATACACCACACGTGCACATATGAACACACCATGTGTGCATGCACACCACACACACGTACACACACCACACACACTACACACTCACATACACCACACATGCCCCTCATGGCAAATGCCAGAGATCTAGGCTCTAGGTCACTCAATCCTTCTCTGTGATCCAAGCGGAGGGATTCAGTTCTGAAGGTCACAGACAGAGATGGTGATATCCGCTAGACATCCTGTAATTCGCCATGCACACATGTGTCCTTGGGGGCATGCAGTAGGTCGCGCATGAGCATGTGTCCCCGAGCACGTGCAGTAAGCAGTGCATGCACCTGTGACCTGAGGACGCGCAGTAGGTACTGTGCACGTGTCCCAAACATGCGCAGTAAGTAGTGCATGTGCCTGTGACCTGAGGACGCGCAGTAGGTACTGTGCACGTGTCCCAAACATGCGCAGTAAGTAGTGCATGTGCCTGTGACCTGAGGACGCGCAGTAGGTACTGTGCACGTGTCCCAAACATGCGCAGTAAGTAGTGCATGTGCCTGTGACCTGAGGACGCGCAGTAGGTACTGTGCACGTGTCCCAAACATGCGCAGTAAGTAGTGCATGTGCCTGTGACCTGAGGACGCGCAGTAGGTACTGTGCACGTGTCCCAAACATGCGCAGTAAGTAGTGCATGTGCCTGTGACCTGAGGACGCGCAGTAGGTACTGTGCACGTGTCCCAAACATGCGCAGTAAGTAGTGCATGTGCCTGTGACCTGAGGACGCGCAGTAGGTACTGTGCACGTGTCCCAAACATGCGCAGTAAGTAGTGCATGTGCCTGTGACCTGA
>NW_006209373.1:0-936 GCF_000334495.1 Tupaia belangeri chinensis
TTCTTGAGCCTCTGCGGTTGTTCCTAGTCATTGGGTAATCTGTATGTTTTTTTCCTAACTTATTTGAGGTATCTCTGGTTGTTAAAAGTTGTACAGGCTTAGAAAATTGATGATTTCCCTTATGGTTGGCCTACGTGTTGCTCACAATTAACTGTTGTCACTACCCTGGATGGCCCGAAGTCTTCACTGTTTCTAAGGAGTGGTGAGCCTTCAATTGACCTAATAAGCAGCACCCCAAGAGCAAAGAAAAACAAAATAAAAAAAGGAAATTGCGCGGCACACAATGCGTGCTGCACGCTATTTAATTCACCAAAATTCAAAGAATCCAAAGGCTAGTGGGAAAGGGTCAGAAGATGAGTGACAGGACCAGGTTGGTCAAGCCTGCAGGCTCAGTCCGCCTGTTGCCCAGAACTGCTGGCTGTCTCATTCCCGATTGCGGGTGGTGTGGGGTGGGAGTTCGCCTTAAAGTCCCAGACAACAAACCTGGGGTTCAAGGAGGAGGAATGGTGGGGATGCGTGGAGATTCGGAAGAGTCGGGTCTGAAGCCTCAGTCCACCTGGTGCCCGGAACTCTCTAGTATAACTGTTTAGTGGAAAAGCTTTTAGGTTTTTCTCATCCAGTATAATGTTAGCTATATGTTTTTCATATATGAATTTATTATGTTGAGAAATCACCCTTCTATACCACTCTTGCTGAGAATTTTAATCATGAGGGAACCAGCAGTTAGCATAAGTCGGGTCTGAAGCCTCAGTCCACCTGGTGCCCGGAACTCTCTAGTATAACTGTTTAGTGGAAAAGCTTTTAGGTTTTTCTCATCCAGTATAATGTTAGCTATATGTTTTTCATATATGAATTTATTATGTTGAGAAATCACCCTTCTATACCACTCTTGCTGAGAATTTTAATCATGAGGGAACCAGCAGTTAGCATAATGGC
>NW_006209374.1:0-3153 GCF_000334495.1 Tupaia belangeri chinensis
TGGGAGTCAAGTACCTTAACCACCGTGCCACATGCTAGCCCAAGATCTACATAATATTCTAACATGATTTGTGAAAAGAACATTCTTTTAGACATAACTATACTTATACTGTCTACAAATATCATGGAAGAAGAAACAGTGATCCAATTTTAAACCATAAAACCTCTGTTGATGTATATTGTCTCAGTATATCCTACTTGGTCTGTAAATAAGTTTACATTTTAAATTAGCATTAAATCATGGAGCCAGAAGATTGTGTCTTGGTTAAGGTGTTGGATTTCCACATGGTTGACTGTGGTTCAAGTCCTACATATGGTGGCTTGCTATGTCATTCTCTCTCCCTCTCTCTCTCTCATTCTTGGATGAGTACAAATGCCTTGTAGTAAACTTTAAAATAATAGTATTAAATTAAATACTTTTAAAAAATAAACACTAATTTTATAAATTTTGTATAAAATATATTTATGGAAAAGGGATGAGCACATTAGACAAATTTGTTAAGCAAAATAAGTAAATAAAACACACATACATAGTTTCCATCTGATTTCTGTTTGTACTAACAGTAACATATGATTTGCACTTTGAGCTATTTTTATCTTGACTCTGGAAAAGCAAGTAATTTTGTCAATATAGTTACCTAGATTTGTTACAAATTAGAGTTTCTATTCTAAAAATTCAATGACCGAGGGACCAGCAGTTAGCTTAATGGCTATGTCACTGGACTCCCACGTAGTCGACCATGGTTCAAGTCCCAGACCTGGTGGCTTAAACTCACGCTGGGCGCATGTGCGTGTGTGCCCAAGATCCTGAGAGGGGAATGGAGGAGAAGGGATTGTGGTGTGGCCATCGCCCCTGGGGGTGATTTCTCGCTTTCTGTCTCTCTGTCTGTCTGGTGAGCGCACGTGCCCTATAGCAAAAACCTCTCAAAAAAAAAAATTGAAAGACTGAATGAAGAGTATTATAAATAATAAAAGTTAATTATTTTCTGCAAAAGAATATCATAAATTTAAAATTGAAGAGTCCAACATATGCTATTGAAAATCTCAGTGGGGCTAGCAAGTGGCATGGTGGTTAAGTCCCCAGACTTCCACATGACTGATCACAGTTTGAATCCTGGACCTGGTAACTTGCTTTCTCACTTACTCTCTCCCTCTCCCCCACTTGCAAGAGCACATGTGCCCTATAACAAATTAAAAATAATAATGATAGATAAAGTTAAGTAAATGATTCAATAAAAGAAAAAAAAAACCTGTTATGTTGACTGGATCCATGACCTGGTGAATAAACCAGCTGAATTTCTCATGGCTCAAGCCCCAGATCTGGAGGTCTAAGAGACATGCCAGGCATGGTGTATGCCTGCATTCCCAAAATCCAAAAGGGAGGGAGAAATGGAGAAGTGATTGCAGCCTGACAATTCCCCATGGTGGGGGGTGCTTTCTTCTCTTCCTGTCTCCTTGTCTCTCTGTCTCTCTCTAGCAAGTGCACATGCCCACTAGGAAAAAAACCCCTCAGAATTCACAAGTTTTAAATTTACATTTTGTCACTAATGTTTCTTATAATGTCACATGACAATCACACTCTTACCAAAGAAAGTACAAAAGATAAAGAACAAAATAGATTTGTTCTCATTTAGAGAGCTTATTGTGAACCAGTAGATGGCATATTGGTTACATTGCTGAACACTCACATAGTCGACCATGGTTTAAGTCCTGGACCCTGCAACTTAAAATGTATGTGCATGCCCAAGATCCTGTGATGAGAATGGAAGAAAAGGGATTGTGGCTTGGCCATCCCCTCTGCAGGATGAATTCTCACTTTCTGTCTCTCTGTCACTCTCTGTCTCTCCAGCAAGCATACATACCCAGTAGCGAACATTTCTCTCTAAAAACAAGCTTTATTGAGGTATAAATAGTATCCAAACAATTGCACATATTTAATGTACATATTTGAGTAAACCTGGTCAAATGGATACCTTTATGCTACCACTACTAGTATCAAGAATTTAAACCTATTCATTCATAAAGTGCCATTTAAAAATTTTTTGCACAAGAGGCCATTAGGTGGTGGTATGTGTGGTAAGTACGGTGGTAAGGGTGTGGGATTCTCAGATGACTGGCTTTGGTTAGACTCCTAGGCCTGGTGCCTTTATTTCTCACTTTCTGTCTCTCTCTTTAGCCATACTAAAATAGTAATAGTGGTAAAAATAAATTAAACTAAATTAAAAATCCTTAAAAAAAACATTCCTACAAGGCACATGAATTTACCATAGAAAGACAGAGATGAGAAGTGAGAAATCACCCCCCCCATGGGGAATGAATGATTATTATGCTATTTTTTTCTCCATCTTTTCCTTCATTTAGAATTTTGGGTGTGCACATGCCTGGTGTTGTGCTTTGTTTATAAAATAATTTTATTTTTAATTTGATCAGAGAGAGAAAGAGAAAGAAAGTCAGAAAGCAAGCCACCAGGTCAAAACTTGAATCATGGCCATCTGGGAGTCTAGCACCTTAACCACCTTGCCACCTGCCATTTCCACCCAGTGTGTTTTATAAACTTTGGGGATAGAACACAAGTTGTTGGGTTGGCTATGTGTGATTCAGCAACAAAAGCCATGCCACTGGCTGCCCTTATGATGGATCCTTTATAAATGACCAAGATTAACCTCTAGTTAGTCCAAACCAGATTAATTAGTCTTCATTTTATGAGAGTGTGTACAAATCACCCTCTGGGAAATATTCTAGAATTTTTATTGTTTTAGGAAGAGAGATTTTTAAATTTATATTCATTCATTTATTTATTGTTTTAGGGCATGTGCACTTGCTGGAAAGACAGAGAGAGACAGAGCTAAAGTGAGAAATTACTTTTGAGGGAGGTTGCTAAATCACAATCCCTTTTTGTTCATTCTGCTCTTGAGATCTTGTGCAGGCACACACATGAGCATGATATGACTTTTAAGCCTTCAGGTCCAGGACTTGAACCACAGTCAACTATGTTTGACTCCAGTGATATAGTCATTATGCCAGCTGCTGGTCCCAATCCATGATGTTTTAAAGTTGAAGGAGAAAGATCTTCCTCTTACCTTTGGTAAGAAGAAGCAGAAAGTAATGGTGACCTCTCAAATTAAACTGAGTTCCTAGAAAAAGTAAAGGCATG
>NW_006209375.1:0-1857 GCF_000334495.1 Tupaia belangeri chinensis
GTTATGAACTCAGGGAAGAAAGTGGTATTAGTAAATACCAGGCATGGGCCAAAAATGTGGGTTTTATTTCCTACCTTGTAAAGAGAACAGGTTCCTAAGCTTGTGCCCCTGCTTCCCATTATTTAGAAAACTCAGTAGAAAACTGACCCTCTGAGAATATGGTGCCAAAGACCACAGAAACTCCTCAGCAAAAAGCTCATGACCCCCTGTAGGGATATCTCAGTGACTTTCTTGTCCATACCACATGATTGAGGAAGATGCTGGGTTGGCCAGAGAAGGCTCTAGTTGGCATAGCTCTCCATAGAGGGACATGTCAGGAAAAGGGGGTCCTGCTGCTGTTGAATTCCTTCCCAGGGCTGGAGGTGACAAGGGCTTAGCTGTGCCAGCTACATATTTGAGACTGGAGACTCCTTTTGAACATAGAATAGTCTGGTCCTGCAACAGCCAGTTATGCCCACTTTCTACCAACATACCCACTTCCAAACCCTGGAGATTTAGCACTTACATTCATAATTTCTCAACCTCCAGGATGTCACTAAGTCCTTCTCATGCTCTCAGCCAGTGCAGGTCAAAGGGTGACAGAATTTGAGACAGGAGGCCCATCCACAGCAAAGCCATTAGAAGAAGGGCCAGAAATAGAGAAAAAGAGGACCCAGGTGATTTTTGACTGCACAACCTTGGCCAAACAGCACATAAAACTAAACAGTGCTCAGAGCCTCGCTGCAGTGAGCCCGATTCAACAGGTCTCAGAGTCTTCCTCCTATACACCTGTTTACACAGTGATCTGGCCCCTGTGGAGCCTTATTGACAGAAGAATCAGACACCTGGCAGAGTAGAGCCTGTGTAACAGCTTCTTGCCCACACACTTGCACAGGGCACATTCCTGACTTTGCAGTTCTAGCCCTGGATAGAGAATATCTGCATTTTAGCAGAACATGCCTCAGGTTTTCCAGAGCAGAGCATCTTCAAGTACTAAGAGGAACCTTCCTGCTTTGTCTTCATAGAGAGATCACAGAGGGTACGGGGAATTTCAGCCTCTGTGACCAATGTAATCAACCCCTGTCCTCAGAACAGAAGCTCTGCCCAGACCAGGACTCTCTGGAGAGAGAGGCTGATGTCCTTCAGGGTGCAGGGATTTGGGATGGAAATATAGGTAATATGGCCAGGACTTCCTCATACCTCATTTCTCAATCTACTAATTTTCATCCACAAATATAAACAGAGGTCAAGTAGGAATAAAATTATGTGATGTATAAAATGTGGATATAAAATTTGAATTGCTAAAAATGTATGTGTGTGTGTGTGTTTAGGTAGGAAGGTAGATTGCCATATATGTATATAAAAGTAAGAGGTCCCTTGGTCTCATGACACATTCTGTTAAATGGACTAAGATCTCTGCCAGGATCTTACTTTGACATCTTGTGCTAATGCACTTTTCCCCAAAACCTGCTTCTTCTACCATCTTCAGAAGACTCTCCTCTGTTACCTTTGTCCATTGTAAACTCTGTCAAGACCAAAAGAACTATAAAGCAAAAGTATAAGAAAAGTGTAGTTTATGGGTTTCAGAGCTAGCATCAGTTAAGGGTCAGACACTGGGATGTGCAGTCAGACCCACTGGCAGCATGGTCAGGTGGCAATAATGACACATCCTCTGACCCTAATAAAGTGAGGGTCTTTATACTAGTAAAAGGGTTATAATTCATGTAACTTGCTATGAAAGAGTTTACATCAGAGAAAGCTTTTGTGAGACTAATAAACACTTTTTCTTTGTAAGCTTGCTTTACAGATATTCCGTTTAGTTCAAAAAAAGTTATAGTTTGTGGTAACAATATTATATACTAGAATCAAAAGTGTGGG
>NW_006209376.1:0-442 GCF_000334495.1 Tupaia belangeri chinensis
CCAGGACTGGAACCACAGTCGACTACGTGGGAGTCCAGCGACATAGCCATTACGCTAACTGCTAGTCCTAGGTGGCTTTTTTTTTGTAGATAGAGGTATTTGAATTTTTTGATTTTACAAACATGGTTTCAGAGTTTTGAGTTTTGTATACTGATCTTTTCTTTATTTCTGGTTTTAAATTTTTAATTTATATTTAATTATACACCTTTGTAAGATACAATATGGTTTCTCAAAGCACTCAGGCAGTGCGTAATCAAATCTGTAATATTGCCATGTTCATCAGACAACATTACTTTATGTGTGTACCTTCAATTTTTATTCAACTAGTTTTGCATATATATGTATATACACACACACATACATACAAACATATACATACATATGCACACTCTCTCTCTCTCTCTCACACACACACACACACACACACACACACACACATAAG
>NW_006209376.1:1079-2194 GCF_000334495.1 Tupaia belangeri chinensis
AATGTATATCAAATAAAAACCTTGAAAGTCAAGACCTTGACATTTGTAGAGGTCACCTGTATTATTTATTTGTTTCTGATTAATTATTTTTTATATACAGACATTGTATATTATTACAGTATGCAAAATGAATTTTTCAGCATAAATATATTGTATATTAATTCAGTTAAAGATATTGCCATACACGTTATCAACATAAAATAATTTTCCATTTTTTTGTCCCTCAAATATTTTGCTTTTTTCTTTTCTTCTAATATTTCAGTTTTTGCCATATAGTACAGACATTAGTATATATTCAGTGGGGACAAAACGCCTCTCTTTCATGTTCTGGTGTAAATCTTTCATATTCAACCACTTTTTATCACCTGCCAAGGTCCCTTTGTTTTTTTTTTATGATTGAGTAGTATTCGATAATATATATGTGCCATTCTTTTCCAGTCTATTCATGTGTTCGTGGATGCTTGGATCATTTCCATATCTTAGCAATTGTGAATAATGCCACAGTAAACATGGATGTGCATGTACTTTTCCGATTGAATGTATTCCTTAACTTTGGGTAGGTACTCAGGACTGGAAGTCTTGGATCACATGGTAGTTCTATTTGTAGGTTTTTGAGGATCCTCCATATTGTTCTTCATAGTGGCCAAACTAATTTACATTCCCACCAACAGTGTAGAGAGTTTCCTTTTCAC
Organism: Tupaia belangeri chinensis; assembly: GCF_000334495.1. Classification (NCBI taxonomy): domain Eukaryota; kingdom Metazoa; phylum Chordata; class Mammalia; order Scandentia; family Tupaiidae; genus Tupaia; species Tupaia belangeri. The sequence goes on from NW_006209376.1 coordinate 1,772, forward strand.
CACAGCCTCACCAGCACTTGTCATTGTTTATTTTCTTAATCTTAGCCATTCTGACTAGGGATAGGTGGTATCTCACTGTGGTTTTGATTTGCAAGTTCCTTGTGATAAGAGAGGTTCAGCATTTTTCATATTTTTTTTTTTTACTGTTTTTGTTTTCTTTAGAGAGGTTGAGCTCATTTGGCTATCTTTTAATTGGGCTTATCTTTTCTTTTTTTTTCAGGTGAACTAGTAGAGTTTCCTGTATGTTCTAGTTATTAGACCCCTATCTGAGGCATATTTTGCAAATATATTTTTCCACTTCAAGGGTTGTCAATTCACTCTAATCTTTCTTTTGCTGTGCAGATGCTTTTGGAATGACATATTTGCACTTGTTTATTTTTAGCATTATTTCCGTGTTTTGGGGGTCTTATTGAATAAATCCTT
>NW_006209377.1:0-1456 GCF_000334495.1 Tupaia belangeri chinensis
TTGGGGCACATGAGCCTCACGTGTTTTTTTCAAGCCACTGGGTTGGGAATTGAACTGTGGTTGACCACGTGGGCTTCTGCTTTCTATGCATAGCACTTAACCTCTGCACTGTGGAGTAGCCCTTAAAAATTTGTATAGCTATTAAGACAATTATATATTTTATCAGTGATCTGGATGCTTAATGTATTTCACACAAAAAGTTAAAATTATTTTTATTGGGTCCAGCTTAGTGGATAAGGCGCTGGACTCTCACATGACCAATGCTGTTCAAGTCCCAGACTTGGCAGCTTGGAATTCACACTGGGCATGTGTGCATGTGTGCCCAAAAATCCCAAGAGAGTGGAGGAGAGGGATTGCAGCATGACCGTCCCTCCAGGAAGTGATCTCTCACTTTCTCTCTCTCTCTTTACCTGTCTCTTTGTAGTGAGCACACCCTGTGGCAAAAATCTCTCTCTCAAAAAAAATTATTAACATAATTATAAATAATTATTAAAGAATGACAGTTTCCTCAAGGATTTAAAAGTTGAGTTCCTTCCTCAAGGATTTGAGGAACTCAAGGATTTAAATTGTGCAATATTTTATAATATATATATAGTTTGAATTTTCATAATTCAGAAATAGTCATTCATAAATCTTGATAGATATATGGGCATCAGTTTCTCTCCTGTCGTGTATTAGTATCACTAATTAATTGTTGGCCTGATAACAAAAGGTGCAATTATTGTTTGCAGTACACATGAAATATTAAAAGCTGATGGTGTTGGAATTGTATTTTTCCAGCTGAAGTGATTGATCCTTAAAACATTAGGCAGAGCCAGTGGCCGTTGGAGGTGGGTTTGCTGACAGTCCTGTAGCTAGTTCTCTATTTGCAGTGGGGAGGAGGAGGAGGTGATAGCTCTTTGTTCTACTCACCTCTCAGTGCTTTGGGTGTGCAGAAGATGGAAGTGTCAGGTGTTCGATTGCTTTGCCCCTCTTGCATCAAATTTATCACATAATTTATCACTGATGATTTGTGTTGGTGGATTACTTTCCAGTAAGATATCTGACATCTTCATACCTCAGTAATACTGTATTACCGTCAAAAGATTTTCTTCATCTTTTTCTGACCCACATTCACACACTCTAGCTCTTAATTCCCCGTAATCATTCCTCCAAACGTTCCATTTTCTGTATCTTCGGCATATGTGTACACGCGTGCGAATGTGTGACTAATGAGACCGTCTGCTGTGTGTATTTGATCTTTTATTATAATTAATACCTTCAAGAGTCAGCATACTGTTTTGTTCGTTTTTTATGCTGTATCCTCCTCATCAGCACCGTGTCTCCCATAGGAAGTGTTTTGCAAGTATTAATTGATTGGAAGGGGAAGTACCCGAGGAATATCAGGTCCTGGCGACTGCAGCACATTGACAATAGCCCAGGATCGGAGTCTGGAGAATTGGAACTGAGTTTCAGG
>NW_006209378.1:0-522 GCF_000334495.1 Tupaia belangeri chinensis
ATCCCCACCAACAATGTAGGAGAGTTCCTCTCTCACCACTATCCCTCCAGCACTTATCTTTTTTATTTGTTTGTTTTAATAATCGTTGGTCAAATTAAAATAAATGAATGAATAAATAAAATTAAATTTAAAAAAGCAAACTCTGGGAACCAAAGGGTGGCATAATGGTTATGTCTTTTAGTGACACCAGAGACACCAGAGAATATTGAGATAATGACCATACGTATCTTATCTCTAGTGATACAGATGCTGTAGCCTAATCCCTCCAAGCAATACTCATGGTGAGGACAATAATTAGTTCTACATACTATCCTAACGTGATTCATGGCAAGAACTTTCTTTTAGAATTAACTGTACTGCGGGACCAGCAGTTAACGTAATGGTTATGTCACTGGACTCCCATGTAGCTGACCGTGGTTCAAGTCCCAGACTCAGTGACTTAAACTCACGCCAGGTGTGTGTGTGTGCGTGTGTGTGTGTGCGTGTGTGCCCAAGATCCCAAGAGGAGAATGGAGGAAAAGG
>NW_006209378.1:1114-1939 GCF_000334495.1 Tupaia belangeri chinensis
TCTCTCTTTGGTGACTACATGTGCCCTACAGCAAACTTAAAAAATAATAATAATTCTTAATAAAATAAAAAGAAAAATTAAAGAAAAACTAAATTTATAAATTGTATGTAAAACATCTTTATCAAAAAGGGACAAATACATTAGACAAATTTGTTGGGCAAAACAAGTACAGAAAATATATATAAAATACTATATTTATACATACTGTATTTATACATAAATACAAAATATATACATAATAATAAACATCAGAAAGTTTAATTTCTATCTTGTTCCCACTTCTAATGATAATAACATTTAATTTGCACTTTGAACAAGTTTGACATTGACTTTTGGAAAAGCAAGTCATTTTGTCAAGATGGTTATGTAGATGTGGAAAATATTTGTGTTTTTATTCTAATAATTGAAAGACTGAAAGAACAGTTGTATAAAAATAAAAGTTAATTATTCTGCAAAAAGATGTCATCAATCCAAAAGTTAAGAGACTAACATGGTTTATTAAAAATCTCTTTAATGAGACCAGCAAATGGTGTGCTGGTTATGTCATTTGACTCTCACATGGCCAATCATGGTTCCTCACAGACCTGGCAGTTTGCTTTGTTACTTTTTCTCTCTCTGTCTCTCCCTTATGAGCACACACGCCCTTTAGCAAATAAAATTTAACGTAATGATAAAAGATAAAATTAAATAAATAATTCTTTTTTAAAAAATCTATTTTGTGGGTTGAATCCATGTCCTGATGATTAAAGCAGCTAGATTTCACATGGCTTGAGTCCCAGACCTGAAGGCTTAAAAAACATTCCAGGAAAGTGTGTATGCATGTAG
>NW_006209379.1:0-221 GCF_000334495.1 Tupaia belangeri chinensis
GATACCAATAGTGTAAGTTCTGAATCACTTGCTGTCCCTATTTCTGATTCTCTGCCCTATATATCTCTGATGTCTATGGTTGTTTTCCATTCCTCTTTCTCTCACATTTCATTGATCACACAATTTCTTTTATAATCTAACTACTTTCAATAGCAAGTTTAACTGGTAATTTTAAGAAAAGCAGTTTTAACTTTAATAAATCAAAGAAATGCTAAGGAACA
>NW_006209380.1:0-781 GCF_000334495.1 Tupaia belangeri chinensis
ACAGAGAGGCAGAAAGTGAGAAATCACCACTGAGGGTGGATAACCACCTTGCAATCCCTTCTCCTCCATTTTCCTCTTGGGGTCTTGTGCACGCACACACTCAAGCCCAGCGTGAGTTTATGCCACCGGGTTTGGGGCTCTAACTGCAGTCTACTACAATGATGTAGCCATTGCACTATCTGCTGGTCCCCATTCTAATCTTTTTCTAGACAGATTTTTTTCTATAGGCTATATGAGCTCATATGAGACTATATGCTACATGCGCTCATAGGAGAGACACAGAGACAGAATGTGAGCAATCACTCCTTAGTGAAAATGACCATGCTGCAATTCTATCTCCTCTATTCTTTAGAGATATTAGGTATGAACACACTTGCACCCACCCAGCTTGAGGTTTAAGACACTGACTCCCATGTAGTCGACTGCAGTTCAAGTCCTGGACCTGGTGGCTTAAATTCATGCCAGGTGCATGTGCGTTCATGCCCAAGATCCCGAGAAGAGAATGGAGGAGTAGGGATTGTGGCATGGCTATCCCCCCTGTGGGGTGATTTCTCACCCTCTGTCTTTCTGTCCCTCTCTGTCTTTCTGGCAAGTGCATGAACCCTACAGCAAACACCTCTCAAAAAAAGAACAAAAAACAAAACAAAACAAAAAACCCCACTGAATCAGGGACTTGCACCATGGTTGACTATGTGGGAGTCCAGTGACAAAACTATTATGCCATCTGCTGGTCTCCCATTCCAATATGAATATCTTTGTCTCTGCTAGCTGGAGTTTCAGA
>NW_006209381.1:0-7230 GCF_000334495.1 Tupaia belangeri chinensis
TAGCCATCACACTGGTCCCTAATTTGGAGTTTTTTGTAGTTACCCAAAGTGTTCAAGAGTGGTATGAGAAAAACAAGTAAAGCATTTGTGACTGATGCAATTCCTACAAAGGATTTCCCATTATGTCAACATAAGTCTTAGATTAACCTATAAGAGAGAAAACTATTGCAAGTATGCAAACGTAGGCTTTCAAAAACATTTCATTTCAGAAAATACTTTTTATTGTATCTACTACATGTGCTGGAAAAGGAATTCTGGGATATCAAGATGAATCAAACTACTCAGGTCTACAAATATTCAAGATCCTTATAATGATTTTCCCAGAAGAGGACTAGTAAACTATTATACCAAGTTAGAAAGTTCTATTCTTGAAAGACAATTGAAAACTTTTATTAGTAGAGTCTTATATGTCAGGCTGAAGGTTTGCAAACTTTTTATCAGGCCATGGAATGTATCAATCTTTCCAATGGCATTTATGTAGAAGTTGATCCCAGGAAATGTGGGAGCATTCTCCAAAACCAAGGATAGAAACAAGTTTTCCTCTAGTTACAAACAGCAATTCACGTAACATATTTGGCATTACAGTCACACTGGGCAGTTCTCAAATGTGCTGTCACTTGACATCAGTAGCAAGATCATTTTTTTGCTGCTTAGCCAAAATACTCCTCAGTTGTAGATTCAAAGCTTAGGTTCCTTAGGGCTTTTCTTCAAAGGACAAAAATCTTTAAAGCTCTTGGAGCTCAACTCAATTATCTATTAATGGATGCTGTAGACTATCCCTGAGCATTCTATAGTCATACTCGGCTCTTGCAAACTAACTTGTTTAGTGATTGATCAGTGTCCCACACATACTTCAGGACTAGCAAAATACAAGAAACTCCAGAATAATTCCCCATTGTAGCTGCTTTGATCAGTAAGTAGAGGCCATCAAAATACAAGGGAATAGAAGAAATTAGCCATACTCAGAATACCAAATGAGCACGTCATTGTTCAAATCTTCGGCTCTGTCTATGAAATTAACCAATAGCCAATTTCCCAGAAGTCGAAGTCATATAATGTACTCTCTAGAGAAAGTTCATTTTTGTATTGTAATTATTCCACATTCTGCTACAAAATCATCATCCAAGTACATGTTAAAGCCAAGATATGTAAAACAAATAATGGGAATGCTAAATAGACTTAAAAGTAAATAAAAGGAAAAAACTCTTCCTTTTCCTAACAAAGCATTATCTTTTAAATTAGATATTAAGAAAATTGGGAGTAATAAAGCAGTCTCTGCTTTTTTTTTTTTTCTTTTTTTTTGAGAGAAGTTTTTGCTATAGGGTGTGTGCGTTTGCCAGATAGACAGAAACAGACAGACAAAAAGTGAGAAATCACCCTCTAGAGGGGATGGCCACGCCACAATCCTTTCTACTCTGTTCTCCTCTCGAGATCTTGGGCACGCACGCACATGCACCCGGCGTGAGTTTTAAGCCACTGGGTCCAGGACACGAACAGCAGTTGACTATATGGGAGTCCAGCGACATAACCATTACGCTAACTGCTGGTCCCAAGCAGTCTCTGCTTTTGTGGGAGAAACTTGGGTACCTCAATGAGAACCCCAAAGCAGTGTTGTAGACGAGGAAATCCCACTCCTCCAGGCTCTGCCTACTGCACGTGGCATGATTTGTCCCATCATAGACAGCCAGATTTCTAAAAAAAATGTCAGGAATAGTATGTTAAAATAAATACTAATAAGATCCTGTGCCCAAATGCTAGTAAACCAAGAATGGAACAGCCTGAAGTTCATCAGAGATCATTGCTTAAAATAAATACCAGAAATTACCGTAAATTATAGGAAGACATAGACACAGGAAACTGCATATACGTCCCTTTTGAAAAGCTGGAATTGTTGATGCAGTGCTACACATAGCAACTTCCCACACCTTTGATTTAGAGAGCAACTGAAAGAATATTCCAGATAAACTATCTGCCATACTGCCAGATTTAGGGCCTAAATTCCTAATCTCACTGCTTCATTCCTTAAAGTCTTATCGATTGTTATTGTCAGTGTTTTTAATTAAAAGCTTATAAAAAGGAGCTCATCCTTTTATCATTGGACACGTTAGAGGGCAGCTGATATCTAAGGGGTTAATGCATTGAGTAAATACTGCATAGCACTGAGCGCATCACCAACAAGGTAGAAGAAGAACTCTTGCCAAGAGCCAGCTCTTTCACTGGATTACCTGTGGGCTATTATTTAGCCTGTATTAGACAAATGCTACTTTTAGGAAAAAAAAAGATCTGACTGTAGATCTTACATATCTCCTTTATCATTTTAATTTGATTAATGCTACTTGGGAATAAAATTGGACTGTTAGTGTAGTTGTAGACCTTGGATGCCACAGAGTTTTCACTTCCTCATTATACACATGAAGTAATTGAATCTCAGAGAGCCTGACTTAACGCTATTTGGTGGCAACAATATAGCTAGCATCCAGTCCTCCAAACCCTGCTCTAAGACTTTCCACTCCTCGAACCAAAGATAGTCTTCAGGAAAGGCTATCACATCTTTGTATTAAAATAAATATAAGGACCAGCAGATGCTGTAGTGGTTATGTTGCAGGACTCCCACATGGCCAACCATGACTTGAGTCCCAGACCTGGTGGCTTCAAAATCACACCAGGCATGTGTGCAAGGGTGCCCAAGATCCCAGGAAGACAATGAAGAAGGGATCGTGGCATGGCCATCCCCGCTGGGGACTGATTTCTTACTTTTCCTCTCATTGTCTCTGTCTTTCTCTCTTTCCAGCGAATGCACATGCCCTATGGCAAAAATCTCTAAAAAAAGAAAAAAAAACTATAGGGTAAACTGCATATATATAATGCCATCGAGATTTTTCTGATTATGATTTTTCCTGTCTTTAATCCTTCGATGATCATACTGTTGCCATTGTAGGGGAACTTTAGTGAAAAATTGTGAAAAGTATAATATTATAGAATTGTGACTTCTTGCCATTTTTATTTCTGCATTTCCACCTACACCAGATGAATCAATGTGTCTCAGTTATTATCAACTAAAAATGTTTATTTTCATTTACTTTCTCTGGATGAATGCTTTCGTCCAGTAGTCACAATTGAAAAATAAAGCTCAATTGTTTTCAGTCTGGGGAATGTTCATTTATTATTTTTAACAAAACCATCTTATTGATTAAGCAGTGTCATCGGGCAATAATTATGTATAAATGAACAGCAAAGCTTCACAACCTGTAGACAATAAATGCAGTCAATTAATTGACCAAAAACATCCCTGTATGCTAAAGGGCAGTAAATTGGTATGACCTTTTCTAGAGGAAAAATTGATCATTTGTATTTGAAGGTTCTAAAGCTAAACTGATGCAATAATTCAGTTTCTCTAAAGCTGTCTAAAGAAGTGTCCTTAGACGTATGAAAAAGTTAATCCACAAAACAGTGAATGTTGACTTCTTAGAACATCCACCTGTTCATTCATCGGACATTTGCACGCTTTCTTTTCTGTGTTTTTACAGCGTTGGTTCCCTCTCTTTGCTTAGCTATTTTAATATGTATTCCATTGTTCTATCTGTACTAATCATTGGAACTATCCTACCTGAGGCTCAAGGACCAACACATAATAACGATTGAATATATCTTTGAATGAACACATAAAACATTTTTGTTAACAGTAAAAGTAGCCTAAGTGAATTGCAACATAATATTGATTAAAGTCTGGGAAAGACAAAGGACAGACTGTTACATATACATTAAAATGATGCTGCCAGAAACTGAAAGTTTGGGAGGCACAGTAGCAGAGAGGGCGACTGTAGATACCAGAGATAGTAAGGATGGGGTAATATGGGGGGTGGGTAATGGAGGGAAGAAGGAAGGGAGAGAGAAGAAGAAAAAGGAAAAAAAAGTAAATTTAATTAAAAAAAAATGAAAAGCTATTTGCTGATGATAATGTGTATAGTAATGTCTTTGTCTTGACTGAAATACATGGTAGTCCTTCTGGAGAAAGCAATGTTATATACTGTAAAGATACATGTGAGTAAATGTCATATTAAATACATAAATTTAATCAATACATCAACCAAAAATACGATGCTGCCAAAATATTTAATAATATAGAAATTATTTTACACTGTATCAAGATAAAAATTTTTACAAAACAGAATATTTCAACTTTTGTAAGTAATACATGGCTAGAAGGATAATCCTCAAACATTAATAGTAGTTATTTCTGGCTTAGGACTTTACTTCTTCTTTGGCATTGTTTTGTATTTCAAATCTTTGGAAAATAACTGAAAAATACTATGATAAATATTTAACATTTCTCAAAAAATAGCAAGTCCTATTGAATAGTTAATTTACATATGTAATACTCGACTATGCGTGATTACCATATTTGGCTTTTTAATATAGCTTCTTAAGAGTTGTGATTTGGCAATTTTAGATTATAAAAAAGGATTTTCTTATCTGGATCATAGATTAAAGTTTCAAAATAATGGGTTTGGGTAGGCCTTAGGAACTGGCTCCTACGTTGTGGGATCAGGCCCTGGTGGCTTGAAAAGCATGCTGGGTATGTGTGTGCACTCCCCAAATCCTGATAGGATGAAGGAATGAAAGAGAAAGGATTGTGGCACGACCACACCCAACTGGGGTATGCTTTCTTTTTCTCTCAATTTCTGTCAATTAAAAAATAAATAAATAAAAGTAAATATAATGGGTTAAAATCCAGTGGTTCAGTATAAATTTATCCACCTAAGAAGTGGTTATGTCCTCCGTCCTGAATTCAGATAAGTATGTGCCATGTGACGTAACCAATCTGAGCCTTCACTTTCTCTGTATTAACCATCCTCACTCACAGTTTGCTGTGTGATTAAATGAGAGAACAGCAGGGCTTCTGCTGAAACAGTTCTTGTTTTTCTGTGAGCCAATCCAAAGCAACACCAAAGCAAAACACCACTGTAAACTCTCAATATATGACCATGACTAGGAATTATATTGCCTTTTCCAAATAAACTAAAATGAGAAGTCATTACTATAAGAATCTAAAAGTCAGGATCAGCCAATGGTTTAGTAGTTATGTTACTGGAGTCCTACTCGGTTGACGGTGGTTTGAGTCCCAGACTTGACAGCTTAAAACTCACCCCGGCACATGTGCATGCCTGCCCAAAATCCCAGAGGAGAATGGAGAAGGGATTGTGAGATGGCCACCCCACCTTAGAAGTGATTTCTCACTTTCTGTTTCTCTGTTTCTCCAGTGAACACACATGCCCCATAGCAAAAATCTCTCTAAAAATAATAAATAAGTAAATAAATAAGTAAGTAAATAAATAAATAAATAAATAAAAATAAAGGAAAGGCTTTCAAAACTCAAAAAACAAACAGAAGAAAAACCGAGAGAACATTCTGGCACAGCGCTGTGGATAATGCAGCCAGCTCTTAATATTATTACTTAAGGGAGAAGAACATCAAATTAAATTGGAGGCAAGAATACTAAAAGGTATGTGATGGAAGAAAAGTAGAAGAGGCACCTGGAGTTATAAAAATAAGGCAAAGGAAACGTTCCTAGCAATACGTCTGATTTCAAAGACACATATACTAACGAGCCAAAAAGTAGACAGTAAATAAGAAATTGGCATGTGACACAGAGACAATGGCAAATCTCTTAATGCTTACCCAACTTAACAGACTGAAGTGCATGCTATTTATAAAGTAGGAATCAAATAGTGGTGGAGGATGTTTCGTGTACTCAGAGAGGTCTGGAAACAAATTTCATTTCATCACTGTTATTTATTAGCAAATGATTCTCTGGAAAATCAATCTCCCTGATGTTAATAAAAATGGAAATAGAAATTTTATGAGGATTAAAGGCAAAAAAAGTGAAAATTAACATAAGGAAAAGAGTTCGTAATGTTATTACTTACAAGTCTTTTCTTCTTTTGGAAGGAACAGATCTACTAGAAAGATGGGGAAAGCTTAATTGCAAAATTAAATTGGTTTGGATATCTCAAATCAGGAGATTTTAGGTACAATAATTATGAAGACAAATGAAGGGGGAAACAGAATGAATAATATTGTGAAAATATTCACAGACATGATGCCGAATAGAACACACAGTATGTGCATTTCTGTAGAACATAAAACTGACCCGAATGTGAGATATAGTTGTGATGGGAATTTTAAGTCGCAAGCCATCTGCTTAGAGACTAATACTATTTAATACTAAGCATCTGATAAATAGCTAATGAATTCTGTACTTGACCTGATGAAAGTCACTTTCTGCAGTGTTGGAACAGCAGAAATATAAATGTGGATTTGTCAAGCAAGCTGCTTAAACCAGCCTCTTCCAAACAACGTATCTCTGTTGTCTAAACAGGATAGCTGTGAATACGATTATAATTCACCTTAATCTTGTCTTTATTGGTGTACTTCTTAGAGGAATGTGCATGTCGAATGCACATAATGTGCACATATATAAAGATGTGAGTATACACTTAATTTAAATTTTATTATTATTATTGTTATTATTATACATTCAATCACTATACATCATTTAAATTATAAAGGGACTTTACTCAGCATGATATACACCTCAGTCCAGCCCAGTTGAGAATACTATACACATCCTCCTCAACAGATAATTAACAATATTGGTCTCCCACAAATGTCTTACCTCTATTTTTCCCCCAAAATTGCCTTTCCTATGCTCTTCCCATCCCACACTCTCCTTCTTCTTTGTCTCTAGTGTCCATAACAATTTCCAATGCTTTTCTGTCTTCCAGACTTTCAGTCTCTACCATAGAGTGTGGAGAGTTAGTATATGTTAAGTGGAGACATACAATATCTCTTTCATAGTCTGACTTGCTTCACTCAGCAACAAATCTTCCATATTTGTCTACTTTCTCTCAAATTCCAGGGCCTTGTTGTTTTTTATGGCTGAATAGTATTCCATGGAGTTTATGTGCCACACTTTCTCAAACCGTTCATCTGTTTGTGGAATTTGGGGTGGACATTTGGGTTGGTTCCATGTCTTAGCAATTGTGAATAATGCTGCAATAAATATAATTGTGCAAGCACTTTTACAACTGAGTGTTCTACTGTCCATTGGGTATATACCCAGGAGTGGAATTGCTGGATCATATGGTAGTTCTATTTGAAGGTCTTTGAGGAACCTCCATCTTGTTCTCCACAGTGGCTGGACCAATTTACATTCCCACCAACAATGTA
>NW_006209381.1:7247-32607 GCF_000334495.1 Tupaia belangeri chinensis
TTTTTTTTTTTGGAGAGAATTTCACTATAGGGCGCGTGCGCTCACCAGACAGACAGAGAGAGACAGAGAGACAGAAAGCAAGAAATCACCCCCCATGGGGGATGGCCACACCGCAATCCCTTCTCCTCCATTCTCCTCTCGGGATCTTGGGCACGCATGCACATGCACCCGGCGTGAGTTTTAAGCCACCGGGTCTGGGACACGAACCGCGGTCGACTACGTGGGAGTCCAGCGACATAGCCATTACGCTAACTGCTGGTTCCCCATATGTCTTTCTTAGAAAGTTGTTTATTCAGCTCTTTTCCCATCTTTTAATTGGGTTAATCATTTTTCTCCTGGGTAAGCCACTTGAGTTCCCTGTGTTTTCTGTTTACCAGTCCCTTATCTGAGGCACAGTTAACAAAAAATCTCTCCCATTCCAAGTGTTGTCGATTCACACTAATTACAGTGTCCTTTGCTGTGCAGAAACTTCTTAATCTGATGTAATCCCATCTGTATACTTTGGAATTATTGCCTGTGCTTTGGGAGTCTTGCTTAAGAAGTCTTTGCCTACCCCAGTGTCTCCCAGAGTTTCCCCAGTATTTTCCACCAGTAGTTTCATAGTTTGCGGTCTTAGGTTTAGATTTTTGATCCACTTGGAGTTGATTTTTATTAATGGTGACAGGAGTTCAGATTCATCTTTGTGCAGGTAGATACCCAGTTTTGCCAGCACCATTTGCTAAAGAGGTTTTCCTTTTCCCACTGGATTAACTGGTACCCTTTGTCAAAGATCATTTGTCTGTATGTTTTGGAGTTTAGTTCTTGGGTCTCTACGCTATTCCATTGGTCACTCAATCTAAATTTTATAAATAAGTTTCTATTAAAAGTAACAATGAAAAAACATACTAAATTATTTTTGAAATAGTCTGTTGGAAAATAAAAATCTTATTTAGACCATTGCCTCATTTATATAAGACAAACATATTGATCATATAATGTGAGTCAAACAATAGTTAAGTGTCTTGTTTCCCCTTTTAAAGGGACTTTAAAATAGTTATTTTGAAGTCTGCCATAAAAATTGTCATTAGTAAACTTTGCTTTCCTAAAAGCTTAGGTTTTAGTAAGTAAAAAGGACATTTAAATAATATATTAAATCCAAACAATTAGGGAAAAGTTTTTGTGGATCCTCAAATTTTCACATATTTAATCACTGATTTTATAGAATAGGAGATAGGCTATGGGTCAGAAATCTGCCCTAACACCTTCTAGTTGCCAGATATTGGTTTTATTGAATACACCAGACCTACTCTAAGAAATCTTCTCTCAAAGTGGTATCCAAGGGATGCCCATGCACCTGGTCACCCGACATAGGGCAGACACAGATCTATGGCTCAGAGACTGATGAGCTCTGTGATGGAACGTCAAACCACTCCCCGCGCACAGCTGACGTATTGACACCAAACACTTTTGTCTTCCTTCAGAAGCTGCTCTCAGCTTGCTTTTAAGAAAGAAGGAAGAGGAAAGCTTACCTTAAAGCCTGTAGGCTGTATCTGATCAGAAAACGTAGTTAAATCTTTTGTTTAGGTACAAGTGCATGGTGGGGGCTGTGGTGGGGTAGAGAGCACAGGTTCTCAAAGCTCTTGAAATTTTGTGGCCTCACAATCTTTTCACACTCTGAAAACATTTTGACGCCATTCCCCAAAAACTTTTGGTTTATGAATGTTAAGCATATTGATCATTTAAACAAGAAATTTATTAATTTAAAAATAGTGAACCGGCCTGAGATTAAGGCAGCCTACACCACGTGGCCAACTGAGAGGTCTGAATCCTAGACCCAGTGGCAAGAAAAACACCAGGCACGTGTGTGTGTGCCCCCAATTCCAACAGAAAAGAGAAATGGAGGAGAAGGGATTCAGCGTGATCATGCCTCACGGGAAGACACTTTCTCCTTCTGCCTCTCTCTCTTCCTCTCTCTCTGTCAAGCACACACAACCTGTGGCAAAAAATAAAATAAAATGAATAAAAATACTATTATTAATGAACATTAATTATATAGTGTTATCAAAAATAACTGTTTTTTTAAAAGAGAGGAGAGTAGCATTACGCTAAAGCTTTGTAAATGTCTTTAGACTCTGACTTAATAGAAAACAACTAGATGGCTATATCTGTTTCTATATTCTCTCTTTGGCTACTTTTTAAAAATGTATTAAAATCTACTTCGAAAGATGAAGTTGGAAAAGGGAGGGGTATTTTAATAACCCATCTAGGTAGTTCTGAATATTATTTTCAGTGGTATACCAAAAGTGGATAGGCTGCAACTTTTTTTTTAGGAAGGATGATTTTTTAATTGTGGTAAAATACATATAACATAGGATTTGCCGCTTCGCCATGTGTAAGTGCTTGTCTCTGTGACATAAAGTACATTCACTTGTTACGCAGCCATCACCACCACTGTCTCCACTTTACCTCGTTACAAACAGAAGCTCTGTGCCCGTTAAGCAACACGCATGGCTTTCTTAGCGAAACGAAATTGTAGCCTCACTTTGCAGGTTGTCATCAAGGCAAGACTGGGAGTTTGGGAGGCCTTGGGTCTGCCATGTGCCTGGGGTGACTCAGACAGCCCATATTTTCCTACTCAAGGTCCACAGTGATGACTCCATTTGTATGTCATTGGCTCTCACTGGATGAAGACCTCCTCTACACGTTGAATCAGTCTCTGTTCCTCAATGACGTTTGACATGGTCAGTATACATGATTTTTGCCACAGCATCTCAACTCGGAAAATGATTTAAAAAAAAAAAAAAAACAGCCTTCTTTGATGAAAATGGCTCTCCACTGCAAATTTCCCTATAAAAAGGAAGTCTTGCCTTTCTATCAGCAGACGTAGAGTGATGGGCCATTTGACACAAGTGCACATGACTCCAGGTCAGGTTCGCCTAGACAGTAACTTCTTTTTTTTTAAAAAATTTTTAATTTTTTATTATCATCATAATCTTCTTTATATTACATTGGATTACATATAACTTTACAGTGTATTACATTGCTTTTTCAAAAGGGAATGCCATGCATGTCAGTCAATACAGAGACATTAATCTCCCTGCTTCAAAATTTAATATCTTTTCTATGTTTTCCCCAATCAGTATTATTATTATTCTAATTATTTTTTAAAACAGTCAATCGCTATTTCTCATTTTGCTTGTAAAAAGACTTTGCCCATCGTGAAGTACTTCTCAGACCAATCCAGTTGAGAATACTATACATGTCATCATCAACAGTTAATAAGCCCTATCTGTTTCTCACTAACGTCCTGCCTCTCTATTGTTCACTTGCTATCTTTCTCGGTGAAGAGAAGAGGATAGACAGTAACTTCTTAAAGCTACTCCCCATGTGGACTCGGCCATGATATCAAAATATTTTACCTCAAAATCTATTGATATATATTTTGCATATGAATAGATCTTTTACTGACGCTAGAGTCTGCAGCACATGCACTGTTCATTTGAAAACTATTGCTTCACTAAGGCATACAGATCTTTCAAACGTTTACACCTTTTATTATAGAATGTTTTAAAAAAATCACATTTGTTTCTCTAACCACCAAGCTGGCCAGCAAAGTCAGATGGGTCAGCTGTTCAGTCCACAGGGCTAAGGAAAAGACTTCCGAAATTCGAATTTTCACTTGAAAGTTCAAGTTTCGCTATTGGCAACACATACAGTCAGTTGTCTGCCTTGAAGTGACAAGTTCAATTGATTCACTTAAACAAAACAAACATAAAAATGTCTGTCAGATACTCGTCTGAGTAAGTACAGCTTGTCAGTCATTTTTTTTTTTGAGTAAAAAATGATGTTCTATGCAAAGGAAAAAGAAAATTAAAAAGTAAATAAAAAACAAAAAAGAATCCGGAATCTTTTTAGGTCAGCCCCTGCTCAAGCATATCTGTAATGAAAAGAATCCGGCATCTCTCTAGGTCAGCCCCTGCTCAAGCATATCTGTAATTTTCTTTTAACCCAGTGTATTTCCTCCTTATGCAAGAGAAAGCCTTTTGCATAATTCCTTTTTTGTCACAGAATTTTAAAAAGACAGGTCATAAAGGGTTAAGATTTAATAACATTTAAAACTGCTTCAGTTTCATCAAGATCATTTCTAAATGACATTAGTTTTCTTTTTACTTTCTTTTTTTTCTTTTTTTTTTTTTTATGCAATGTGTGTAAGAGCAAAGAACATGGTCGCTGGTCACTCCTGACACATTTTGAGGTCACTGCCATGATTCCTGCCCAGGGCACCAGCAGTTGCATGCACCACAGGTTTTTACTCCATCATTCAAAATGTCCATAAAAATGTCCAGTAATACAGGGCAAATCCGGCTTTAGAAGGATTACAGACGTCACTTTTACTTTAGAGTTTCCCTGAAAACGTCTTGGGCATTTCCAGAGTTTCACAGGCTACACTTTGAAGAGGATACATTAGAGCTCTCGTTCTTCACAAGGCTATTAATGAGCATTGCCTGGGGGACTTTCAAAAAATGTCAGCTTTCTGGGACCAGCAGGTGGCATGGTGGTCAAGGCGCTGAACTCCCATATGATCAACCGTGGTTCAAGTCCTGGAGCCGGTGGCTTGTTTCTCACTCTCCCTTTCTTTCTCTCTTTCTCTGTCTCTCTCTGGTCAAATTAAAAAGTAATACTAGGGGCTGGCAGGTGGCGTGATGGTTAAGGGCGCTGGAGTCCCACATGGTCAACCAAGGTTCAAGTCTGGGACCTGGCGGCTTGCTTTCTCACTTTCTCTCTCTGTCCCTCTGTAGTCAAAATTAAAATAAATAAGCACATAAAGAAGTTCAATAAAATAATCCTTTAAAAAAAGAATTCTTAAAAAATTTTAAAAATAAAAAAGTAATACTAATAAAATTAAATAAATAATAATTATTATTTTTTAAGTCAGCTCTCTGTGTCCACTCCAGATTATTTAAATCAATCTCTGGAGTGGAGCTCTAAAATAGGTATGCTTTAAGTTAGGGAATGCTAGTGTGAAGTCCAGGTAAGAACAGCTATTGATAGTTTAGAGACCATCAAAAAGGAATTGGGGTGGGGAGGCTGTCAGTCAGGAATCTCCTCCTTGGTGAGAACTAAAGTAGAACAGTTGGAGGAACCCTGCGGAGACAATTTAATGCCCTCCCTTTAGGACTTTGAGTCTTTTCGATTCCTACTCCCAGAAGTCCTGTATGTCTCCATGCATTCTTAAATATAAAATTCCTTCTGTGGTATCTAGAAAATTTGGGGCAAGGGATTTTGCAAAGTTTTACAGAAAATGTAAATATGACTGTAATAATTCCACGTTGCAGAAAAGTATACTTGTAAATGGTAAGAGATCCTTGGGGCCCACCCCAGAGAAGGACTGCCAATGTTTTAATTTTTTTTATTTACAAAAGTATATAGATTTTTTTCATCGACATACACAAATCTTTACTGTTTTAGTCATCACTATTGAACTCTGTAAAGCCAGAATTGACCTAGATAAATCTAAAAGTCACTACTGGGACTAGCAGATGATGTAATGGTTACATCACTGGTCTCCCACATGGCAGACTGTAGTTCGAGCCCCGGATTCAGAGACTTGAAACTCATACTGGATGCATGTACAGGTGTGCTCAAAATCCTGAGAGGAAAATGGAGGGAAGCATGCCATCCCCCCCTGAGGGATGATTTCTCACTTTTTATCTCTGCAGCAAGCACATGTGCCCTATAGCAAAAATCTCTCTAAAATAAATAAATAAATAACAAAATAAAAATGAGAATATCAGTAGCTCCCTGCCTAAAGAGTATGATGTTAAGAAAGCCAGAAAACTATTTATATTAATATTTCTCCCCACATGTCAAAGAAATATCTGCTGAATAACCATTTACTCCAGGAGTTCCATTCACTCGATTTAGAACATTAAGTAAATTTTAGCTTTTAAAAATGCATTTGATTTTATTTTACTGTTTTTTAGTAATGCTAAGAGGAAAACTTATTGTCAATAAAAAAACTCATGTGGCCCCAGTAGCACAGCATTAAACCCTGTGCATGATGAGGCAGAACCCACGTGGCTGAATGCAACTGGAACCCTAGACTTGGCAGCTTGAAAGACATGCTGGGTATGTGTGCAGGTGTGCCAGAAATCCTGACAGAGAAGGGACCAGCGGATGGCGTAATGCTTACATCACTGGACTCCCATGTGGCCAACGACAGTATGAGTCCCAGACCTGCAATTTGGAACTCATGCCAGGCACATGTGCACGCATGTCCACAATCACAAGAGGAGAGCAGAGGAGAAGGGATTGAGATGTGGCCATCCCCCAGGAGAGTCATTTCTCACTTTATGTCTCTCTATCTCTCAGGTGATCACACATGCCCTATAACAAAAACCTCTCTTGAAAAAAAGAAAGGAAGGAAGGAAGAAAAGAAGAAGAGAAAGAAAGAAATTCTGACAGAATAGAGAAATGCAGGAAAAAGATGGTATATGATCATACCCATTGGGATGCTCTCTCTCTCTCTCTCTCTCTCTGTTTCTCTTTGTCTCTCTCTCTCTGGTGACTGCCCATGCTTTCTGGCAATTAAAAAAAAAGCCATTCTATATTTAATATAGATTCATTCCTTTTATATATAGTCTTATTTATTAAAATCCAGTTAAAGTTGCAGCTTTGGTGAAATAGCCTTTATTTTTCAACATTTTTATTATTAGGGAATGCATGTTTAAATGTAACTCTGCCTTATGAAAATATCTACTCTGTTATTGTAAGCGTGTTCACAAAAGAAGGAATTTTTTAAGTCTTCCGTCTAGATAAACCACCCTACTGGACATTCACGGTGGTCTTCAAAGCCATATCTTATTTTATTTTTGTCCTACCAAGAGAAATAGAAAAAAATAAATAAATTAATAAATTAATAAATTAATTAAAAACCCAGATTGTAAATGTTTGGCTTCTGTCACCAGAAGAAGAGAAAGGAGGAGGGAAGTAAAGCAGTCCATGATGTCATGAAAAGGGAAGAAAAAAAAAGAAAAGAAGTGAAATGAAGTCTATGCTAAATGAAATCATTTATTATGCCCTTGTGAGAGAAAAACGGGTTTTTGATGCAGCCACCAACCCTGCAGTTCTGAAAGGACTACTTGTAAAGGTTGATTGAACAGATTACATCTACTGTTAAATTACTCATGAAACAGAAGTAAGAAAATATTTTTGTGTCCATTAGCTGAAGCTACTTTGCATACTGCTGCAGGTAGATCTTGGCTAAAACACTGAAGTAGATCAATCATGCTCTCTAGAAAAGAAAAAGAAAACGATGTGAAGATATCTCTCACACCTAAGATGTGAAATATAGTGTGATTTGCAGAAGGCCGTCTGCCTGCATTGCCTAGCAACACGTTTTGTGACAGGCAGATCCCACGTCCTGGGTACAGAACTTGGGAACTCAGGCCGATATTTGTGTGAGACAACTTCAATATTTCAGCAATTCTCAGATGCAGATTTTTGAACTTTTTAAAAATATTTTTTGCTGCAGAGCACATGTACTCACCAGAAAGAGACAGAGTGAGAGAGAGAGAGAGAGAAAGTGAGAAATCATCCTGCAGGGAGGGGGGGGTGTCCATGCCATAATCTCTCTTCCTCTATTCTCCTCTCAGGATTTTGGGAATGCAGACACATGTGCCCAGCATGTTTTTCAATCCTCTGGGTCTGGGACTCAAACCATGGAGTCAGCCATGTGAGTTCCAGCACCTTGACACCATGCTGCCTGCTGACCTAGATTTTTGATCATTGTAATGTTTCTAAGAATGTATGTCTGTTAATGGCCTCTCACAACTGTTGTTGGAGAATTGGGGTGTGATTGTCATGACTGTTCATTGTTCATGTGTAAACTTCGCATATTTTTATTACTTCAATTTGATTTTATGTGTTGAGTTTAGTTACCATTTACAATGACTTCTTCTATTTTTTTTTTTTTTTTTTTTTGAGAGGTTTTTACTATAGGGCATGTGCACTCGCCAGAAAGACAGAGAGAGACAGAGAGACAGAAAATGAGAAATCACCCTCCCAGGGGGATGGCCATGCTGCAATCATTGCTCCTCCATTCTCCTCTCGGATCTTGGGCACACACGCACATGTGCCCGGCATGAGTTTTAAGCCACTGGGTCCAGGACGCAAACCATGGTCGACTACATGTGAGTCCAGTGACAGACATTACACCAACTGCTGCTTCCACCATTTACAATGACTTCTTGATTAACAACTAAAAGCTTTATCTTTATCCCATCTGTAATGATTAAGAAAGCACCAGCATTAAAATTTGAGGGGAGCCACCCGAGCTGTGGAAGGTAAGGTGTTGGATGCCCACATGGCTGAGCGCAGTTGAGGTCCTAGACCTGGTGGATTGAAAATCACGATGCACTTGTGTGTGTGGCCAAAATCCCAAGAGGAGAAGGGAGGAGATGGTATTAGGTATGGCTAGCATCCCTGGGGAGGGGAGTGATTTCTCACTTTCTTTCTCTTTGTCTGTTTCTCTCTCTCTCTAGCAAACTCATGCACCCTATGGCAAAAAATTTTTAAAAAAAAACGTTTTTCTGAAAGAGTGCTAGTAAATAAGAAAACAAATAGGAACCCAAAATTAAACATTCTTTCATGAAATGCAATATTACAAATGCTTTCAAAGGTACAGAGGCCAAAAATCGGCAGGACAATTATATTAGATAAGTAACCCTGTGTCATAAGTTAATTGGCAAGTATGTACATTTTCTTTCTTAGCGTGTATGATAATAATGTATCTCAGCAATGACAGCATAAGATTCAATAAAATAAAGTATTTTTGCAAAGATTAACAACCTTCAGTAGAAATGGGTATTCAACAGCTAATGGTCCCTTTATTTTCAGATCTCTAACCTAATGCCTTTTAATAACTGTGTCATGAGTAATTTTAAAAGATTTTTACATTTGTGTCAAACTCATTGCATTATGAATTGCAGCAGGGTCTTTCTTGGCTCTTGGTTCCTAAAAAACTACTCAGATAGCTAGCTGTCAAAATGTTGCAGGATAAGGAGAAGCTTTGGGTAATACCACTCTTTACAAGAACGAAGAAAATACTCTTCTATACTTCTGGCTTACAAAATAAAGTGGGTATCAGGTGGTCTCCTAAAGCTACCAAAGAAATATCACATCTGAGAAGCAATAACATTTCTCAAAGACCAAAAACATCTTCAGGAAGGGAAATATACCTTTTATTACGTTCCGCTTTCATTAAACAGTGATTTATTCCCCACATGCCAGGCAGAGCCCTCATAAGCCCTTGCTCACACAAATACATCCTCAACTAGCTTACAATACAGGAGAATGCTATTTTTTCAAGCTATAGGTTGTCAGGAAGGTCATGATGTATTTTTTTCTTTCTATGCAAAAATGCGTCCTGACTTTCCCAACGACCCAATATATATTCATCTCTTTATCCATAGTAATGAAACTCCACCTCGAAGAAGAGGAGGGAAATATACATTCTCCTGACCCAATGAGGAGGTAGTAAAACCAAAGAGCCAAGTATGTCTGAGCCCCACTTAAAATGTCTAATGAGTTTCATTTATATTTGTAATAAGACCCTCACGATCTTGACTATCCAGGCCCATGCAGTTGACATGAAAACTAGGGTATCCTGTAGCTTTTTTCTCATGATTTTTTTGCCAATAGCAAGAAAAATAAGAGAGAGAGAGAGAGACTTTTGCTATGGGGTATATGCATTCTTCAGAGAGACAGAGAAAGATGGAGACAGACAAAAAGACAGAAAGTGAGAAAACACCCCCCACCACCACCCATGATGTATGGCCACACTAAAAACCTCTCTCCTCCAGTCTCATCTTGGGATTTGGGGCACTCATGCACATGTACCCAGCATGAGTCTCAAGTCACCAGGTCCAGGACTTGAACGTACAGTCAACTATATGGGAGGACAGTGCCTTACCCACTACACTACTTGATGGCCCTGAAAAAAAGACTATTTCTTTTTTTTTTTTTTGGAGAGGATTTTACTATAGGGGTCGTGCATTCACCAAAAACACAGAGAGAGACAGAGAGACAAAAGTGAGAAATCATCCTCTAGGGGGATGGCAATGCCACAATCCCTTCTCCATTCTCCTCTCAGGATCTTGGGCATGCATGCACATGTGCCCAGCATGAGTTTAAGCCACCAGGTCTGGGATTCGAACCATGGTCAACTACATGGGAGTCCAGTGACATAGCCATTATGCTAACTGCTGGTCCCAAAAGATGATTTCTTAAGGTGAACTAGGACAGCACCTCTAGGTTGTTGGTAATAGACTATAATGAATGCCTAATTAGCTTTGTGCATGGAAGCAAGATCCAAAACAAATACCTCCATAGAGATTAAAAAAAAAATTAGAGATTTAGATACTACAACATCTTTCTCTCTTTTTTGAAGACAACACAGAGAAAGGATGGTCCTCACCCAAAATTTGGTACAGATATCAAGACTAAGGATGCTGCACACTCACCAAGAGGGAACGAAAAGGTTTATGACTCATGTAAGCTATATACAGAGGGGCAGCTCACAATCAGATGTGAAAATGTCTTAAGAGAACAAGGAAAGGAAAGAGACTGGCTTGGGTTTTCTATGGTGGTCAGGGGTGGGTCTGGCCTGAAGTGACTGTGCAAGGTTGAACTTCCCACATACACCCGTAGAGAGAGCCTGGTGCTACTTTGTTTGCCCAGGTGTGGGGCAGAGGGGAAGATAGAAGAGTAAGGTATAAAATACATCTGCAGTCAAAGTTCAAAACATGGGCTTGAATTTTATTACATTTTTCATTTCTTTTCCCTCTTAAATTCTTTATCCAGTTGCCTCAGCTTGACTAGTAGCATGGTGCCTGATTTGTAGACTAGTTTGTAGACACTCATTTCTTCCTTGCTTGGATCAAAGAGAAGTCCTCGCTCTCAGAGCGAAGTCAGGAAAACAATGAGCTCAAAAGAGAAGGTTTAACATAATTAATTACAAAGATGATGGAATCGCTGAGAAGCCAATCTGCAGTTGGTGAGGAAACGCGCAGATATGGAGCAAGAAAGAGTTGACACCCTGGCAGAAGCCACCCTCAGGAAACAGCAACCCCAGAGGCAGTGTTTGGTGTCATTGTGCTGGTAGAACCAGGCAGAGACACAGACCCGGCCAGAGATGTCAATATGAACATGGAGTTAAAATGGATTTACTGTGAACCTATTAAAAGTTAAACTTCAGAGTCCCTAGAAGGGAACTGAGAAGTGTGTTTACACAGTCCCGAGTTTTGCAATGATTCAGAGGAAGAAACTTAGTAGGACTTATTAACTGTAGTTAGATAAGACAATGCTCTATTTCCATCTCAGTTTTCTCCTACTATCACACTTTCGTGTTAGGTGATAATGACATGGCTAGAGGAATTTAGATCTATCTGCAGGGCAGCAGAAGTGGACACACAGTAGGTGAGATGGTACATATTTGGTGAGATATAGTATATGACTTGCAGTCACTTCCGCGTACAGTAGTCACCAGCCAACCTGGGGTAAGACTGGCTTCTAGGTGCATCTCCACTGCCACTGAGCTGATTTAGCTGGTGTGCTGATGGAAACGGAGGGGGGTGGGTGTGCACAGTGTCCTAGGGTCCCTGGTACCAACTATGTGGGTTGTACAGGACAAATTGCATTTTCAGTATTTGGGAACAAAAGCTACATTGTACTGATGAAACATTTTTCTTATCATCAATCACATAAAATTCTAAGACGATAATTAGGTTGGTATTGCCTAAAGAAAGGAGACATTCTCTTTTTTCAGGAATATACTTGATTGGGCAATTTGTGCAGTTATACATGTACGTGTCTTATAAAAATCACTTGAAGAAGAATGAATCAAAATTCCTGTCTTTACTCACAAATCTGTAGCTGTCTTATAAATAACTGAAATGTCTGCTGCATGTGAAATTGCATGTTGTGTGCATCTCACTCATAAATAACAAAAGAAACAGTTCTGATCAACCTTGCTAGGAGAAAAACTGAATAGCCTTGTGCTCTTTTTAGGTACACCATTAAAAAATCATTTTCATATAAAAAAAGGAACTAAAATGTATGCAGTCAAAATTTATAGAAAAAGGAAATACTCTGTCTGTATATTAGTAAGTTAATTAAAATTTATGTTATTTAGCTTTGTTTAATATGTCTTGTACTTTCTAGTTTTTAAATGTATTAACTTAGTGATTTATTTTCTCACTTTAAATAAATATTCATTTTTATATCTAATTTGTATGTGTAATACTTTTGGTTTTGTTTTTGAGTTTTGCCATAAGATACATGCACTTGCTGGAGAGAGACAGAGAAAAAGTAAGAAATCACGGCCCCCAAGGGGGATGGCCACAAACAATCCCTTTTCCTGCATTTCCCTCTTGAGATTTTGGGTGTGCACAAATGCATCCAGCATGTTTTTGAAGCCACCAGGTTAGACCTTAAACCACAGCATCAGTCATGTGGGATCTATGCATTAACCACCACACCAGCTGCTGGACCATTATATGTAATATTGTAAATTTATTTATTTTATTTCTTCCATGAGAAAAAAAAAGAGAGACAGTGAAAAAGAGAGAGAGAGAGACAGTACTTCCATCAGGGCCTCAAAAGCATGAGCTGCCCCAAGCTTCAGCACGGTCTGGAGCATGAGCACGTGGCCAGTATAACTCACGAAGGTCTCCAGCCTTGAACCTGGAACCTTCCCTTGTGGGTCAGACTCATAGAGCATTGCATTTTATCACTGTACCATTGTCCTACTCCTGTATGTGTAATTCTATATTCTTTTTCTTGAATTCAAAAAACTATGCAAGCTTCAGGCCCCAACAAATTTCTATTGGTCTCTGCCAGAAGAAAATCCCTAACTTTTGCCTTCTTTCTTTCTTCTCGTGATCTCTTGCCACTGTTTTCCATTGACTAAATCTATAATAGCTGTGATTTTGTTCACAGAGGAGTTTCAGAAAAGCAGACTGAAGGGATCAAGCCCCTGAGACAGAGCAAAGCTGGAGGAGGGAGGTGAGTGGTGGCTGAATCAGAGGGCAGAAAACAATGGCTGTCACAACCCCTCAATTGCAAACCATCCTGAGGAAATCTCTTCCTGCTTCCCACCCTGTCTCTCCTGGCACTGAATGGAAAAATCCAATACGGGACGTTTCCACTTTCTCTTTTAAGTTTCTAAACTAATATACAAGGTCAGTTTCTAGTTGGGTTCAGAGTCAGGTGACCCATTTTATTCATTGCTTTCGGCAGAACGTAACTGATATACGAGGTCAGTTTCTAGTTGGGTTCAGACTCAGGTGACCCATTTTATTCATTGCTTTCAGCAGAACGTAAATGTAGCTTTGAAAAAAAAGAAAGGATGAAGTTCAACATTTTTGCCTTTGCATGTCATCCCCTTGGGCACCAATGTTAATCTAGTCTGTGGGAAAAAAGCTGAGCATCCAATGCATTCCTGAGTTATAATAACCCTTAATTAAAAAGTAAAAATTATAGCTAGCTGAACTCAAAAAGACCTAAATTCCCTAAAAGAGTCTAATAAACTCATGATCCTCTTGTGCACATTTATAATGTGTTATAGATAATGAAAAGAATCTCTTCAGGACAAAAGTAAACAGAAAAAGCTGTTCTGTTTAATTTTATCGCCCTCAAATGTGTTTAGAGATGGGCAGGGAATAGGTGACCTAGTTCATTGTCAGCCCACATATTCATGGAAAAATAAGTAAAAGAAAGATGTGTTAATACCAGAGAATCCACGTATCTGTGTTGAGTTTACCACTTTAAACATCAGAGGTAAGAATTTGTTATAACATTGGTTTTATGAAATGACATTAAAGAGTTTTCTAAAATATATAACATTCTTTGGGACTAGCAGATGTTATAATGGTTACGTCACTGGACTCCCACGTAGTCAACTGGGGTTTGTGTCCCAGACCCAGTGGATTAAAACTCACACTGGGTGCATGTGCGTGTGTGCCTAAAGTTCTGAGAGAAGAATGTAGGAAAAAGGATTTTTATGTGGCCACCCCTTCACTCCCCATGTGGGGAGGTGATTTCTCTCTGTCTCTCTGATAAGTGCACATGCCCTATAGCAAAAATCTCTCTAAAAAATAAATAAAATGTATAGCATTAGTTTATGAATAAATATGATTAATATCATACAATTATAGTGTCTTGTGAATTATATTTAAAATTATGGCTGTAAGTATCACTATTTATAATGTTCCCCATTTATAGGGCTTAAATGTTGGGTACAAAGAACAAAAAATACCAATATTTTGAATAATGATTTTACACTATTTTACAACTCATTTCTTTCTCCCATGAGCAAGAAAGACAAAGACAGAGACAGCAATCCCAGCAGGCCTTGGCGCCATGAGCTTCAGCTCATTTTCTTATCTCAAAATTGATAAGAAAAAAATCTATTTTCAACGGCCTTAAAAAGAAAAATTAGTTTAAAGTTAACAAAGATGTACAAGACGTAGATCAAAAATAATAAAACATTGTTGCTATAAATTAGATAATATCTACATGTGTGGAAAAATATTCCATATTCATTAATCACAAGACTCTATGTTATTGAGATGACAGTATTAACCATGTTGAGTTATAGAGTCAAAGTACTTTCTGTCAAAATCCCAGCTAGCTTCTTTGTAGAAATTGATAAATTAACCTTGAAGTTTATAGGAAATTGAGAAGGACACAGAATAGTCAAATAATTTGGAAAAAGAATAACAAAATTAGAGGATGCATACTTTCCAGTTTCAAAACTTAATACGGATTTGAAATCACTAGTGTGTTGTTGGCATAAGGATAGATATTCAGGCTAACAGAAAATAAAGGGAGTTCCAAAGTAGAGTCTTACATTTAATGACTTTCGATCAAAATGCCAAGCCAGTTCAATGACAGAAAAACAGTCTTTTCAACAAAGAGTGGTGAGAAAATTAGATATCCACATGACGAAGAGAAGCTGGATTCATACCACATACCATATACAAAAATTAACTCAAAATGAGACTTTGAAATAAATGCAGGAGTTAAAATTAAAAGAAAACACAAGCATAAATATTCATGGTCTTGGATTAGGCATTGGCTTCTTAACTATGATAGCAAAAGTACAAGCAGCCAAAGAAAAAAAAGGGTAATATGGACTATATAAAAATTAAAAACACTTTTACTTCAGTAGCTACCATCAAAAAAGTACAAAGCCTACAGAATAATGGAGAAATGATTTGCAAATTCTATATCTGATTACAGACTTGCATCTAATACATACGTAAAGAAATACATATAGAGAATTACTCCAATCAATAACCAAAAGATAAATAAACTGAAACCTGGGCAGAGAGAGAATTTGAATTAATCTATCAAAGAAGATACAGAAATGACCAAAAAGGGCATGAAAAAGTGCTCAAATCATTAGTCAATAGGGAAATGTAAATATTCCACAACATTACACCATTTATACCTGCTAAGATATCTCAAATTTTAAAAATTAATAGGAGCGAGGCAGCGGTGCAGTGGTAACACAACTGGACCCAAGTGGAAAAGATCTTAGGTTCAAATCCCAGGACTTCCCAGAGCATACTAAGTGTGTGCATTTCTGTAATCTGGGTGGGCTGAGATTAGGAATGGATTTTGGCAGGAGGGCCTCTCTCTCTCCTCTCCAACGTGAAATAAATAAATAAACTTTAAAAATTAAAATTAAGTTAAAAGGGGGCCAGCTGGTGGCCTGGTTGTTAAGGCAGATGGATCTCATAGGGCAAATTGAGCTGTTTCAGTCCCAGACTTGGTCATTTGAAACACACACACACATACACTAGGGGCATGTGCATGTGTGCATGCCCCAAATTCTGAAATGAGAATGGAGAACAGGATTGTGGCATGGCCATCACCCTGGAGGTGTTTTCTCTCTCTCTCTCTCTCTCTCTCTCTCTCTCTCTCTTTCTCTCCCCGGTGAGCTCATGTAACCCATAGCAAATTAGAAAGAAAAGAAAAAAGGAATATAATGGGTAAACATAGTATTTATTATAATGAAAAAAAAAAGTCAAAACCCTCATACAGAGCTGGTGGGAACATAAGATGGTATAGCTGCTTTAGAAAAACACTTTGGCAGGCCTTCAAAATGTTAATGTTGTCATATAGCACAGCAATACTATTTTTAGGTTTACATCCAAAAGAAATAAAAATGTACATCCACAAAAACTTGCACAGGCGCATTCCTAGCAGCATTATTCCTAAGAGTCGAAAGTGGAAACCATCCAAACATGAATGGATACATTCAATGTGGTATATCCACACAATGGAACACTTTTGCGCACACTAATCAAGGGAAGACAAAATGATACATGCTGCATTGTACAACTTACCTGAATCTTGAAAACGTGTTAAGTGAAAGAAGTCAGCCACAAAAGATTGTATGCGCTCATTCATAGGAAATAGCAGGATTAGGCAAATCTGTAGAGACAGGGAGAACAGTGCATGGGTGCTGACGGGTACAGGGTTCCTTGTCAGGCTGATGAAAATGCTGTACAATTGATTGTGGTTATAATTGTACCCCTCTGTGCAAATATTAAAAGCAAATACATTGTCCAATTTAAATGGAGAAATTGTATGGAATGTGAATTACAGCTTGATAAAGTTACTTTTTTAATGTTATTACTGAAGAAACACGAATCATGCTGCACAAGTCAATCTTGCTTAAAACATAACTTAGTTTACCCCACTCCACATATCTGAAAAAGGCTTTCTTACAATGCAAGAAAGGCTGCAGTGTTTTCCACAATGTCACCAAGTGTTTCACAGGTACCCTGAAGTCTGAGAACGCTAAGTGTATATAGGATGAATAATGATCCATCTCCTGAAGTTTCGTTTTAGAATTGGGTTTTAGTGAGTAGGGATCGGATGCCCCTTAGAAATTCACGTGCCTCAATTTGATTGTATGATAAAGATAGTAAGTCAAAACTTAATTCCTTCGTAGTATCCCAGGGTGGAATCTTTGGGTGTGAGAATGTGATTAGGGTAGAGTCTCCGTAACCGAGTTTCGGTAGGGTCTTGAAACAGAGGAGATGAAATCAGGACAATAGAGACAGAAAGTTCATATATACAGACCACAATCCACTTGGTTAAAAATTCCGCCTTCTACCATTGTGTGATGTCTTTGGATGTTCCTGCCACCAAAATGGTGAGTCAAACATAAACCTCTATCTTCTTTATAAATGACCAACTCTCGAATATTGGTTAGCAAAGAAGTAACAGACTAAGACAGCTAAGCTAGACTTCAAATGTTACTAGGATGAAGCCATCCCTGGAGCAATGATTTTTAGCCATCATTCCACCCTCAGGATGAATGACCTGCATAGAATTTTGATCAATAATGAGTTAAGACATACACAAGGCAACCAGCACTTAGGGGTGAGGATCATTAAGGAAGAAGGGAACATAGAGCTTGAGTCTGAGCTTCCCAAGAAATGAGGTGGCCTGTTGAACATTTCCCACCCAGGCTAGCTGGACAGGAGGCAGAAGCACCAGTGGGGCAGCAATAACCAGACCCTGGACCTGCCCTGTTTTGCTGCCCACCCAGCTATTGCCAGTTCTGATGAAGCAATGAAGAAGCAGACGCCAGGGAGAGAAAAGATCCTAACTGTGAATATTTAGATAATGCAGGAAAAAAAAAAAAAAAAAAAAGTTGGCTTTATTTTTTTAAGAGATTACTTTTTATGAGATATTTGCTTTTATCAGACTCAATGCACTATAATGGGTAGGAAACACATTAATTTCTTCTTACTTGGTTTATTTCTTTATTTTTATTCACTACAGAGTGCAGCCACTCGCTGGAAAGACACAGAGAGAGGGAGGGAAAGTGAGGAAGCAACCCTCGGGCTGGCCACACAGCGATACCTTCTTTCCACTCTCCGCTCAGGATTTCGGGCACACATGCACACACACCCAGCATGTGGTTTTAAGCCATCAGGTCTGGGACTCAAACCACAGTGTTGGCCTTGTGTGATCCAGCCATCCAAACCAACACCACCAGCGATGCTTTTTTTTACTGCTAAGTTTTTTTTTAATCTGTGCAGAGTACTTACGTAATCAGTTCTAAATGATCCATGGAGGCTTCTGTGATTACCTCCTCTGATGGATCAAAAGGATTCTCAAATAAAAAGTTTTTATTCTTTGAATGTACTGGGGAATATCTGTTTCATGTAATGTTTTAAAAATGAATTCACTTTACAAACTGTGGCATATTACAATTGACTCTCCATCCCCACAATCATTTTAATCAGCTTCTCAGCTTCTCATAGAAGATAGGAGGAAACAGCTAGCTTTTTTGTTTGTTTGTTTTTGTTTTTGTTTTTACCATAGGGTGTATGTGTTTGCCAAGGGAGACAGAGAGAGGGAAAGTGAGAAATCACCCCCTGCCCCAGGGTAGGGTACATGGCCACGCTACAATCCTTTCTGCTCCATTCTCCTCTCAGGATCTAGGGCACAAATGCACGAACACCCAGCATGAGTTTCAAGCCACCTGGTCTGGGACTCGAACCACTGTTGGCCATGTGAGAGTCCAGCACTTTAACCACCATGCCATCATCTAGCCCACAGATAGCATTTTTTAAATAATCAAAAGCACATGTGCATACATCCATGCGTGCATGCAAGAGAGAGAAAGAGAGAGAGAAACTCCATAAACAAGGTCTGGTCACACCACAATCCTCCCTGCTCAGCCCTTCAGCTTGTCAGAGTTTTGGTTACCCAAGTGCATGCATATTTTCAGGCCACTTCCAGGACCCAAACCCACAGAGGTCCACTGCATTGCAGTCCAGCATGCTATAAACTGTACCACCTGGCTGGGCCTAGATAGCATTTTCTTTTTTTGAGAGTTTTTTGCTATAGAGAAACAGAAAGCGAGAAATCACCCCCCGGGGGGTTGGCCACGCTGCAATCCCTTCTCCTCCATTCTCCTCTCGGGATCTTGGGCACGCACGCACACGTACCCGGCATGAATTTAAGCCACCGGGTCCAAGACTCAAACCACAGTCAGCTACATGGGAGTCCAGCACAGCCATTACACTAACTGCTGGTCCCAGGCTGGGCCTAGATAGCGTTGTTTGAAGTTACACATATGTGTCTTTCCAGAGAGTAGCAAGAAGGAAATAAAACAAAACTTTTCCAGTCATTTTGCCAATATCAATGTCAAATATCAATGTGACATGTAATAAGTAATTTTGAAAATAAAAGTTACTTTCATTCTCTTGCCATCATGCCAGGACAGGTTTCTCGCTTGACCAAATTACCTTCTTACTGAAAAAGACTCAGGAATTAAGACCTTTGTCAAGGGATCTAAGATAATATTAGGGTCCGTTGAAGCTTAAAAATACAACTTAATAATTAATTTAACATTTTGCATATTCAGAAGAGTGATTTCTTATTAGGGCCATTTGAAAAGAATGAGTTTTTAGCACTGCTGAGGCTCACAGCAGGAGCATTATAAGAATTTTAAAGATTCTTATAAAGCTGTCTACATCAAGCTGGGTCCATTTATCACTGACTATTTTAAGTCCCACTCTTAACTCTTAATTTTGTGATTTAACATGAATTTAATTTGGGGCTCTTAGGCTCCTTTCAGATTTATAAAAGGACCTTTCATGAGGAAAAAAAAAGTGTGCTATTATTTATTAATTTCTTTATACTAGAGAAACAGAAAGCGAGAAATCACCCCCCGGGGGGTTGGCCACGCTGCAATCCCTTCTCCTCCATTCTCCTCTCGGGATCTTGGGCACGCACGCACACGTACCCGGCATGAATTTAAGCCACCGGGTCCAAGACTCAAACCACAGTCAGCTACATGGGAGTCCAGCACAGCCATTACACTAACTGCTGGTCCCAGGCTGGGCCTAGATAGCGTTGTTTGAAGTTACACATATGTGTCTTTCCAGAGAGTAGCAAGAAGGAAATAAAACAAAACTTTTCCAGTCATTTTGCCAATATCAATGTCAAATATCAATGTGACATGTAATAAGTAATTTTGAAAATAAAAGTTACTTTCATTCTCTTGCCATCATGCCAGGACAGGTTTCTCGCTTGACCAAATTACCTTCTTACTGAAAAAGACTCAGGAATTAAGACCTTTGTCAAGGGATCTAAGATAATATTAGGGTCCGTTGAAGCTTAAAAATACAACTTAATAATTAATTTAACATTTTGCATATTCAGAAGAGTGATTTCTTATTAGGGCCATTTGAAAAGAATGAGTTTTTAGCACTGCTGAGGCTCACAGCAGGAGCATTATAAGAATTTTAAAGATTCTTATAAAGCTGTCTACATCAAGCTGGGTCCATTTATCACTGACTATTTTAAGTCCCACTCTTAACTCTTAATTTTGTGATTTAACATGAATTTAATTTGGGGCTCTTAGGCTCCTTTCAGATTTATAAAAGGACCTTTCATGAGGAAAAAAAAAGTGTGCTATTATTTATTAATTTCTTTATACTATCATTTTAAATGAAAATTTCCAAAATAGTTTAAAGGCCACTTTTGAATTTCTACTTGGGACCACTTTTGATATCTTAACGCAGCGATTCTTTTCCTTATTTTAGTGAATCTTTGAAAGAAGATATATTAACATTTAGATCCCTAGACATAGAGCTTTTGTCTACATTTATTCAAAAGATCAGGGCCACCAAAATGTAAATCACTCTTCAATAACTAGAGAATAATTAATTAAAGTGTTTACAATGTATATATGTAGACAAGACTTACAATTCTCCTGCTTTGTACAATAGTGATTGAAGACCGATTTTGGCCTATAATCCCTGGAAAACTTCAAAAATATTTTTGGTCAAATGAAATATATTCATTCAGTATATGAGCAGTATAAAAATATGTAAAAGAGGGGATCAGCAATTAGCATAATGGTTATGTCACTGGACTCCCACGTAGTCGGCCACGGTTCGAGTCCCGGACCTAGTGGTTTAAACTCATACCGGGCACATGTGTGTGCGTTCCCAAGATCCTGAGAGGAGAATGGAGGGGAAGAGATTGCAGCATGGCCATC
This sequence comes from Tupaia belangeri chinensis, assembly GCF_000334495.1. Lineage (NCBI taxonomy): Eukaryota > Metazoa > Chordata > Mammalia > Scandentia > Tupaiidae > Tupaia > Tupaia belangeri. The sequence continues at coordinate 28,327 of NW_006209381.1, forward strand.
CCCCCTGGGGTGTGATTTCTCGCTTTCTATCTCTCTGTCTCTCTCTGTCTGTCCGGCGAGCGCATGTGCCCTATAGAAAAAAACCTCTCCAAAAGAAAAAAAAATATGTAAAAGAGCAAATTGGGTAGAGAGTAACCTCTAGAAAAGATAGGGAAATTTTTTCGCTGACATCTTGAATTTTATTCCAAACACACTATGTAACAAAAGAAACAGAACTTGTTATAAATATTGCATATAAACTTGAAAAATATTACCAGTATATTCTATTAAAAATAAATGTTAATCTGATTATAAATTACTTATAATCTCACCTCTAAAATTATATACAGTTCTTTCTGATAGTATTATCTATTTATATAGATATATGTAATGTACATGTTTATATTTCTAATAAATAATATATGTATGCTGCATTGTTCCAGAATGTATTTATTTAGACAGACTTTGATACAGGGCACATGTACTCACTGGAGAGACAGACGGAAAACGAGAAATCATTCCCCAGAGGAGACGGCCATGCTGCAATCCCTTCTCCTCCATCCTCCTCTTGGGATATTGGAAACACGTGCACACGCACCCATCATGAGTTTCAAGCCACCAGGTCTGGAACTCAAGCCACAGTTGACTACATGGGAGTCCAGCAACATAACTATTACGCTGTTTTCTGGTCCCAAGAAAGTATTAGCTATAAAATTGTCCAATATACTTTGAAGGAGAGAAGCTACTGCAATGTATCTTCATAGACCCTTTACCAAAGTAAGCAATTTATCAAGATTTTGCTTCTTGCTTCATATATCCCCTTCTCTTTTTCTCTCCCTTAATGCTGAATATTTTTAAAGCAAATGGCAAATATCATATCATTTTGTTTACACAGTTTCATAAGCAGCTATAAAACCACGGATCTTGATCTTATGCAGCCTTAACTCATAATAAGATTATCAGTAACCTCTGCATATATTTTAATTTCCTAAATTGCCTCAAAAATATGTTTTAGTAGTTATTTTGTCTGAATTCAATGTGAACAAGATCTACAAATGTTATTTGGATGTAATGTCTCAGAACTCACTTTTTCGTCTAAACTAGAACACATTTTTTTTTTCTTTTTTCTGCTATTGACCTGTTAAAGAAACTGGGTCAGTTGTCCTGCAGAATGTCCCACATGCCGATTGGTCTGTCTGCTTTCTGTGTTATGTTCTACTTACCTATTGCTGGATAGCTACGTCCCACATGCCGATTGGTCTGTCTGCTTATGTTCTACTTACCTATTGCTGGATAGCTAACAATTCCCAAATGTATAACAGCATATTACTAACTCAGTACAATGGGAGCTCTGAGGGTCTTACTCAGAGACCCTCACAGTTTTAGTTAGATGAGGGATCAATCTGAATGAATCAGAATCCTTGACTAGAGTGGATATCAGCCTTAGCTCACCCACCCATGTAGAAGTGGGTGGGCCGGCCATGCTGGCTTTCAGCTCAGAGCACAGTGGAGCTGTGAACCCGAACACATACCTGTTGCAAAACTTTGTGGCTCGAGCCTCTTATGTAATAGTGGAGGGAATTTCCCAAATCAAGTATTTTAAGAACAAAAGCTCCAAGACTTCTGATCATCTACCTTTGGATATCATATGGTGTCACTGCCACAGCATGCTACTGTTCAAAAAGCAAGACACCAGTCAGCCTAGATTTAGGGGAGAGAACTATGCATGAGAACAGAGAGGGGGTGTGCGCCTTAGAGAGCAGTCTTTGGAGTGTAGTTTACTGCATTGTGTTTTTCCATTTATATCTCTAGTGCCATTAAGTCATGCAATGAAAATTAGCTCTAAAGATTTAATTATATTCAACTTTTTGGCAGAGATATCCTAGAGGTAGTGTCTACTTCATATCATACCGCATCAGAAGGCTTGTAGTACCAGGTATGGGGTAAGTCATTTTACGAAAGTATTTGAAAACCAAGATAGCCAAAAGCAAGAAAATGAGTGAAATATTAAAGATAACTAGGACTAAAGAAACAAAACGTAATGAAAACACAGTGAAGACCTAGCCCTTAGCACAGTAGTTAAGCTCTGTGCATGGAGAAATGGATCCCACAGGTCAACCACATTACAAGTCCTGACCCTCATGGTTTGAAAAACATACCAGGTGAATGCACATGCATGCCCAAGATCCTGACAGGATAGAGGAAAGGAGGGAAAAGGATCGCAGCTTGACTGCACCCACTGGGGGAGTGCTTGCTCTCTCTCTCTTTCTCTGGGCAGTGTATACACCCTTGAGCAATTAAAACAATAAAGTAGATCTTACCAAGCATAAATAATAAAATAAAGTGCATAAAAACACGTACATGCAGAGAGTCCCCAATCCCACCCCCTAGAGCTCCCATGCCCTGCTATGGGAGGGCATGCCAGAATTACCAAGAAGAATGTACCATGATCCTTAAAGGTGTCTTTCTAAATATTTTCTTATTCTCACAACTGAGCTCTTTAATAAATGCATCTGTGTGGTTGGGAAAGAGAATCGCATATGTCACATACCAGATGGTCATTCAATGTGAGTCACTGGAAAATCACCTCATGATTTGGGGCAAGGTGGAGGTCAGCTCAGCCCCAGGCTGTGACAAGTTATAGGACACATCCAGTGAAGGACATTATTTTCCTCAGGAGACGTGAAGCCATTTGACTGAACAAGTGTTTTTCCAACTTTAAGGATATTCATCAGATAGACTTGTCCATCAAAACACTGGATGTCCAATTAAATTTGAGTTTCAGATAAACAATGATCTTTTTTAGCATAAGTATATTTCATGCATTGTTTGCATCCTACTTAAACTTAAAAATGTTTTTGTTATTTATCTGAAATTCAGATTTAACCTGGTGCTCTGTATTTTTCATTGTTAAAGCTGATAACTCTAAACTCAGAGAGCATGAAAAAGGCAATATCTAAATGTGATTCAAGAGTAGTGCTGTATTATATATATTTTTATGATGAAATATTAAATATTTTTTATTTTTATTTACATTTGATCACTGCATGCCACTACAATATACAATATGCTATATTACATTGATTTAATTCAGAAATAAAAAAATTAAAAAACGGAAAACACACATCAGTATATTTCTCATAGCCTACCTGATTCGTACAGCCCTATGTGAAAATTTCAAATTTCTTCATGTACGTGTTTTGTTTCTAGAAAATATTGTAGATGTTAGTACTCAGTTCAGGCCATAACTTAATTCAGGACACATAGGCATTCTAAAAATAGCATGTAATTAGCTATGGTTCCTAAATACACTGTTGCCTAGTACCAGGCAGAGAACAAACGTATGAGTAACCAAAATATAACTTTTCCAAATTAAGGCAGGATAGAAGGATTACCCTAACTGCGAAGTAATTATGGCCCAAAGTATCTTGGTAATTCAACCTCGCCACGACTAAATTTCAAAAAATACAAGTAAAAAGAGATTTTATTGGAAGAAAAATAACACATCTGTAACTGACAGAATCTGTTGATTCTGAGACCCTTTTCAAGGTTTTATACAATACACGGTTTAATATAATATCAGAGTACCAATGAGAATTTTGGCTCCCCAAATTTACATCCTGCTTCAATACTAATGGACATTACTGTAATTATATCTATATATTCTCTTTTTTCCCAAGGAATACTTATATGCTCTTATTCCAAAGACATTATATATATATTTTTTAATTTTAAAGTGAGATTTGTGCTATAGGGCATGTACACTCACTGGAGAGATAGAGAGAGAGAGACAGAAAGCAAGAAATCACCTCCCAGGGGAATGGCCATGCCACAATCCCTTCTCCTCTATTCTCCTCTCTGAATTTTGGGCAGATATGCACATGTATCCAGTGTGAGTTTTAAGCCACCAAGTCCAGGACTCGAACCAAGGTCAACTATGTGGGAGTCCAGTGACAAAACCATTACAGATCTGCTGGCTCTATAAAGAAGATAAGAAAATTGGTTGGACAAAGATGGCTCTTGTGTTCAAGCTATGGGGAAAAAATACAAAAGAAAGAAAAAAATATTTAGAGAAATAGAAAAGTTACCTGTCTTTGCGTAAATTCTCTAACTTATCTAACTCTCAATTCCTTCTTGACAATGTCAATAAATAATGTTTACAGCATGAGGCTATTTGAGAATTAAGCAAGATACTCCATATAAATCACTTTACTGAGTGCCAACACAATATAGGGCACTCAATTTTGGTAATAATAATGGTGAGAGAGAACCAGCAGTTAGTGTAATGGCTATATCACTGGA
>NW_006209381.1:32780-44890 GCF_000334495.1 Tupaia belangeri chinensis
TCTCTGTCTGTCTGGCGAGCACACGCGCCCTATAGCAAAAACCTCTCCAAATAAAAATAATAATAATAATAATAATAATAATAATGGTGAGAAGGTAAGAATGGTAGTGACAATATCAGAAATAAATATGTGTAAAAAAGTAGCATAGAAATGCAGTAAGTTATTATCCCCAGGAAGACTTGGTTTTCCTTTGTTACCCATGAAAGTTTCTAAAATTATAAAATTTCAATAATCAAGAAAAACTAATCATTTAACTAACCCTCCAACAAATAATCAGTGTCTTTCTGTTTCTTCTTTCCTTCCTTCCTTCCTTCCTTTCTTTCTTTTTCTTTTTCTTTTTTTTTTTTTTTCAACTTGAACATAAGCTTTGGTTATGCCCCAATCGATGTTCTTAGCTTTATTGTGTAAGAAGGCAATAACATCTTTGGAATGAAAGTATTCATGTGTTATTTGGGGAAAAAAAGAGAAGATATAAACATAATCACAGTAATGTCCATTACAATTCATGCATCAGATGATTTAGGTGATGTGTAAGGAAAAAGTAAGAAGTAAAGAAAGAAAAAAGGAAGAAGGAAAGAAGAAGAAGACAAAAAGTAGAAGGAGAAGAAGAAGGAGAAAGAGAAAGAGAAGGAGAAGAAAAAAAGACAAAAAGAAGAAGAAGAAAAGTTTTTGTGGAGAACAGCAGGAGTGCAAAGGCTAACTAGCTGAGCTCTGGAGTTTTAGGGGTTATTTAGGGTAAGGAGATGTGGAAAAGGAAAGCCCAGCACAGTCTAAAGGCCCTGGCATCTGGGGATGATTGCATCTTGGAGAGATATTTAGCCACAACACTGGAGACGTGCCAAGAAGTAATTGATATGATTCCTTACTTTGCTTAGCGTGGTCCTCAGAGTAATGACATGAGTGAAAATGATCACCTACTGTGCTTAGTTGTTTTCCATCTAGTCACATATTTTTCAATCCTTTGTTTGCTGCTTATTTAAACATAGTTTGGAAAGGCAGTGCATATTTTGGAGATAGTGTTTTAAATCTAATGTCTCACTTTTACCTATCAACCTTGCGATATGGATGTGTCAGCTTTTCATAATTCATACCCTAAATAATATTCTATTAAGTCAATATTATCTCTAAAGCAACAATCCTCCCATTTTCTGGTTCTCCAACTAAAACATGTTTCCAGACGTGTATGCGTTTTCTTGGAAATCCCACAGGCATCACAAACTCAACACGTCCTTCAGGGAACACATGATCTTCCCTTCCCTCCATCCATGCCTCGTGTGTACTGTAGTAGAGACTGGAAAACCCCATTCTTATTTGTTTCTCTCCATACAATCCACATTGTTCCACATTTCAAACTCTCCTTTACCATTTTAGTCCATGACAGTCTTTTCTTTGTCTGCTCTCCCCCCCTCCGCCCCGTGCACAGTTATTTATACCATAGGAAAATATGTAAACTCCACCCTTGCAGGCTACCCTCAATTTTTTGCAATGTAACCCTGCTATATATTTAGATGATTCCATTTATACTTTCCTAAACAAGTCTGTTTTAAGCTTTGTAGTCTAACTTTATACAAACTCATTTCTTTTAAAGGGTGTATAGTTTGTTAGCATTTTATGATATTCAACTGGCCAAAGAGAAATTTGCCTCCAGCTTTCTCAGACATAAAGAATTTCTGTTAATAATTAAATCCATCCCTCTAACTTGGAAAATATCTTTATTATTTTGAAAGACTCAAACAGAATATTATACAGATTTAGTAGTGGAGAACTAAATGAGAATTCAAACATGTTGTAGAATGCAAAGAACATCCTTCTGAAGAACAGATTCTGTAAAGATTATCTCTCATTATGTGGGTCAGTGACTTTAATAAAAAATATTATATATTTGTATGCATATATGTCTGACAGTAATTTACAGATTTCTTAGTAATTGTCAAAATAAAATTGATCAGCTATAATAATTTATATCTTATTCAATAGCTTCTCTCTACCACCGTCTGAATTATAGCTTTTTATAGCAATTATTTTCCTAACACTTAATTAGATAAAAACTTGCCAACTAAATTATACATATGTGTATACACATTATTTTGTCCTCATATTATTTATTAAGCATAACTTTATGAACTATCCAAAGGAGATGAGAAAAGTAAGGATTAAATAATATTGGGATTATTTTCTATTATGTTCTTTCTCAAGTTTTACTTACACTCTGTGACCCTTCCCAGTTGTACTGCAAGATATAACTATTTCTATACTCCCAGGAAATTCTTAAGAATTAGTGAGAGAGCTGGTTACTATGTAGGTTTTGACCCTGCATTAAGAAAGAAAGGGCTCTCGGGGGGCTTATTAGTGATCATTTGACTGGCGAGCAGTGTTTCATACGTATCCCTTTTCATATTCCCAGTTTCAGCACATCTTCTTCAACATATCATTTAAAAACGGTGACCACACACATCTAAAGAGGTATCCTTTCAGTTCGCAACAGAGTGATTTCCTAAACTGGGAGCAGGGTGAATGCATTAGTGCTCCATCTTTGCCTCTGGTGTCTGGCCTTGTGCTGGGGCAATATAATTAAAAACAAAACCTCTTGCCTTTCCAACCTAACAGACCTCTCCATGAAGGTAGGACAGAAAGAAAACAATTTTATTTTTGACTAAACGTTAAACCAGCATGTAATACATGTGACAGGCAATCTGCTAAGAAGATAGCCAACACAGAAAGAAACCTCACCCTTCCATACAGCAAAACTGACACAACCCTTTACACAGATAGTCTCAAAATAAATAGTAACTAGTCCTCAAGTAAGAGGATATGACACCACAATTTATCACACTAAGTTCATCCTAAATTCGCCTGGTAATTAGCATGACCATCTGTTTGCATTCACTGACTTTATCCAAAGGAAAATTAAACTCATCATATCGTTATGACAGGAAGTAGCTATGCAACTTGGGGTGAGGCGCCTAGTCCTATGGACAGAAGACAAACTCTCCCCTCTCTTAGAAATTAGAAATTGAAAGATGGGGCACAGTCTTTCTTGCTTATATTCCACAGAGTGGCTCTTTAGTCCTTGAGAAAGACAATCCTGGGTCCTTAAGCTGGCAAGAGGCTTACTTAACTTTTAAAAAGATTTACATATATTTAAAAGAGACAAAGACCTTACAACTTTTCTGAAGTAAAAGCTGTAAGAAAACTAGGAGAATCTCTTCTCTTATTTTCAACAGGGAGAATTAAGCTTCTTATTTTTCATTTGCATTTGCCCTTATACTTGAATACATCATTAATTACTCTCGACCTTTATATCTTAATCTCTTAGCAGACAACTTCATATTTTATGGTCTTTAACCTACATTTTATCTCTAGAATACACATTGTCTTTTTTTTTTTTTTTCATTTTTAATTATGGTTGGCTCTCTTTTTTCAACTCGGTACCATCTTCAAATTTGATTAAATTGCCTTTGAAGTACTTACCTAAATAAATCATTGAGAAAGAGGAACATGCCCCCTGACATCCTCTCTGATGCTTACAGCTAAGCTGTGCTGTTCTCTTGTTGAACATAAACCATCTCAGAGAACAGCAAGATCAGACAAGGTCACCCCGAGAGTGTGAGAAGTGAAACAGAAGGAGGTCACTGCAAGTCACAAAATACCAAACTTCCTTTTCTCTTGGCAAATAAGGGCGACAGCTGCTTCCTTAGCAATTATGGCTATATTTCCCTCTCGTCTACTGTATTTGTAGATAAGATTGATTGAGGTACTCAGTCATAGGATTGCCCCGGCTTCCTGAGCAGAGCATTACTTCCTCAGAACCCTCCAGATTACATGACCTAAACCCAAATTCTATGATAACATTTCATATAATGAGCGTTCTCACTCACTGCGACAAGGCATAAACGCGTTTTTCAACATTGGTATGTTGCTGGTGGTCTTTAGCAGATGAAAAATGACGTGATGGATTTAAAATAAGCTACGGAATAGGACAAAAGCAAGGCAGATGCTGTGAAATAACACTGAAGCCTTCACTGCTTAGTGTCATTGATCCTTTAATCAATAACTTTGGCCTTCGTAATTCAACCTAGTGCCTAGCCTTCTGACTATCCGATTACTCATTTCACTTCTTTCCATTTTCTTCACGAGGATATCACCAGATGCTTTCTCAAATTAACTTGTTTGACCATTTATGTAATATCCATGATATTGTCCTGATTTTCGTTTTTTGTTTTTTTTTTTTTTGCTTTTGAATTTCTTGGTTTGTGTTTACAGATTGCATATGTTTTTTTTAATTTGGGGACAAGGTGATCAAGATAAACTTGCCAATTTTCACTAAATTCCATTAATACTTAAGTGCTTTCCTGTGTGCAACTCAATATGATTTCTTTCTCTTGTTTGTAGTGATCTAAATATGTCTTTTATTCTGATTTTTGTCTATCTTATTCTTATGTAAATTATCCTAAATTTTCTTTTTTTCTTTATTCTTACTATGATCTTGTTTATATTACATTGAATCACATATATCCTTACACTGAATTGCATTTCTTTTTCCAGAAGGATTACCATGCATATTAGTCAAGACAAAGACATTACTCTCCACATCATCATCAAATAGTTTTTCATCATTTTTTCCCAGATTATTATTTATTTTATTCCTATTATTTTTAAGCATTCAACCACTATATATCGTTTTACTTATAACTGAATTTTCAATTCTGCTTATTTAACCTAATTTTTTATAGAGAGAAGTAAAATGACTGTTGAAAATTTCCCTTTCTGTCATACTAAACTTGCAGCACCTGTTACAATTCGTGGAGAAAACAGAGTCCCTAATATACTGAATATTCAGATTATTATAAGAGAAGCCTTAGTCATCAATTTTAGCTTTAACCCTTTTTTAAAATTGCCAGAGGAAAAAAGAGAAAGAGAAAGCACTCCCCTGCCCTTCCAGTAGAGTGTTTGCACTGTAATATTTCTTCCTTCATATCTCTTTCCAGACAAATTTTGTGAATGCACATACACACACCCAGTACGTTTATAAAGCCAGTGAGACCAAGATTTCAGTCATGGTTGACCACATAGGCTCTAGCTTCTTAAGTGCTGAGCTGTAAGGCAGCCAACCTTATTATTTTTTAAAACCAAATTAATTCATTAGATACTTAAGAACTGTTAACCATCTCTGAAGTTGTTAACTAGGAAAGGGTCAAAAAGATATACACAAAGCTATAGCAGTAGCTAATATACAAAACAATCACCATCCCTAGGCATTGGGGAACAAAGGGGAAAGATTGGCATTATTTCTGCCTTAAAGTGTGGAGACAGATCCCTAAAGTTGGTGTTCAGATTTTTAAGGAGGGGATGCCAACTGGCTGGTATTTGTTGAGGCTGGTTCTACAAGTGTGGAGAAAACTGTAACCTCAGTCAAATGCTGTTCTACCAGGATGAAAGTATTGCTAACAAAGATACCCCTAGAAGGGGAAGAAGACACAAGCATTTTGAAAAGAGATTGTCCTTTGCTGTCCTCCAACCCGTGTGTTCATCTGGTTTCTGCTTTGCTGGAGTTTAACAGGGAGCAGTCAGCAAGCAGAAATGTGCTCGGTAGAGTTCCAGTCCTAGCCCAAAAGCGAGAAGAGAAGGGTGGGTGGAAAACTAAAAAGCACTGCCATCCCAGGCTTTTGTATTCGCCTTGGATTAAATGCATCTCTTTTTCTTCCGTATACATTTCCTATCACCCACAATGAATTTCTTTAAGTTGTTCTAATTCTCAGGACCCATCTGACCATTCCCAGTCAGGATTGAAACTTCCAGCAGTACATGATCTCTCTCTTTCCATGCTTTGTTGGTTTGCTTTTGACCAACACGCTTTCCTGACATAACATAATTAAATACAGAAAGATACTCTCCTTCGTTGTTTTCTCTTCTTTATGAAATATGTCACTTAAATCTCCTAGTGGTGGCATGTGCACTCATAAATAAATCTGTTTACCTCCTCCTGATTCCATCTCTACGAACATACATCTTGCATCCTAGATCAGATATAGCATTTGAATATTCACAGAATGTGTTAATGAAAACTCTGGCTAGCTTCCTTTAAGGTCTTCCCTTAGTGATGAATATAACATATTCTGATCTTGTCTCTTTGCAGAAAATAAATACTCTTCTTTACATTCAGACATTGTCTTGCCTTAGTTACCTTGCATAAAGTGATCTTTTTTTCCGCTCAAAGTTTAACTATTAATCTTCCAGCCTCTCAAATGTTTATGTCACTTTTGTGGTGTTCTCCACACCTGCTGTTTGAGTCTTCCCCCTCCATACCCCCAATTGTTGCATTGGAACTTGGTTGTATTGTGAAGATAAATTTTAAAAAAAAGAATGAATAAATAATATTTTTAAAAAACTGAAGCCTAATCAGTTGTTTGAAAGTCGTCTTCGCCTACATCATGTCTCTGTTATCTAAGTGGGAAAGTTACATGTCAGCTATTAGTTTCTATAAGTACTTGTATCCATTTTCTCTTGAAATAAATCCTGATAACTGAAAATCATTTCATTATCATTTTTAAGAATGTGCACAAAATTAAGTCTGCTGTGTGTCTTAGCAATTAAAACAGGTCTCAAATAGAAACAAACAATTCATGAAACTAAATTCGAGATTCCAACAGAGCTGTTATAGTGACCTTTTTGTATTTCTTATTTTCCTGGACCTATTCATTTATTGAAAATGAAGCTGTATTTGTTCTTCTGTCATTTAAAATATAAATATGTCCCAAATTCTTCATATAGAAGTGTGTCCATAAAGTTAAAATATTGTTTTTTGTTAGATTTATAAATAGGTTCCTAATTAAAAGATTTCTTTATTGAAAAGAAAAGAGTAAATGTAATACTTTCATGACAACTAATGGTGGGGCCTCTGTGGGTGATCATTTGCTATGGGCAGAATCCCTACGTTCGATTCTTGGGTACAGATACTGTGCTCTACTCTCACCCTTGCAAATGTGATGGCTTGGGACTCTGCGTGACCTCTACTAGATGTGGCCCAGACTATGATGTGGATGAACCTTAATGTTTCATAAACCACCAAGTTGTAGGTGTTTTCTGTTATGAGCAGTAGAATGGACTAAAACGCTACCTTCAAATCATACACTTCTGTTCTGTTTCTAATTTGGCTTTTGTGTTTCCTCTTTTCCATCTTTTAACCTTCTCTGATTAGATTTGACCCCTGTGACTCCAACCATTGGTCTTCCCTTCTATTAACACCTCCTGTGCTGTCTACTGACATGCTTTTCTTTCTCCGTGCACTTCAGACAACACTGCGGACTGCAGAACCTGATGTTCCATCTCCTTCCTCCAACGAGAACCCTCTCCTCCCTGCTGCGTTCTTGCCGCCTGCCCATGTCGGCTCAGGATTTGCTGTGCTCCTCCTCATTGTTCTCGGCCCACACCAGTTGGAGCCTTTCTCCCATCTTTTCGTTCTTTTCAGACTGAGAACTCACTCCCACTAACCTCAATTGCACAAGCCCCCAACGTTTTCTTTGCTGTTTTGTTCTGCTTCATGGAAACCCACCCGTTTGACTATTTCTTTATCATAAGTTGCTTTTCAACAATAATTGGAGAAATAGATTCTTCTTAATTACATATAGAATATACAACTTAAATGGAGGACACTAACCTCCTTTCCCTATCAACCATAAATTATGCTCATTTATTTATTTATTTTTAACCTCATAAATGGAGTGTTTGGCTTATGTGTATACTGTGGTCTTCCCTCATCCTCAGTTTTACTTCCCATGGTCTCAGGTACCCACCCTCAAGCAAGGTCCAAAAATTCAGCATGGCTTAGCTTGGTTCATCCAGGATCCCCTAAAGCAAATGACCCTCCTTCTGCCATATCATCAGAAGAGGAATGATTATCCCACACTGCATCACAATGCCCAGGTCACTCCTCTCATCCCCTCCCATGACGTGGCATTTTATCCCGTCATGTCATCACAAGAAGTACGAATGCAGTACCGAAGATACTCTGAGAGGGAGAGAGCACATTCACATCCTCTTACGATAGTATTTGCGATTCCTGCTCCCATGGTATTAGCCTTGTGGTTAATCTCTACTGTGTCTAATTTATAAATTGAATTTTATCATAAGTACATATGTATTGGAAAATCATAGTACAGTTAACCCTTAAACAGCAAACTTCCCAGTCCCTAGGTCCATAATTTAACCTTTGATTTCATTCTAGTTAAATTAATAATAATTACAGAACTTTATATTTTCTAAACCCTTTTAAATATTTGATTAACACAGTATGCAATGAATCAGGCAGAAAAACAATTTTTTTCTATGCTACATGTGGAAAAACAGGAAGAAATGATGTTCAAGGTCGCAGAGAAGTGGCAAGAAAGAACTTTAATTTTGTTTTTCCAAGTATACACCCTTTGAACTACAAAAGGGAATTTCCACATCCTTGCCTCATCATGTCTTGCTAGAGAGATCCCTACACAATTTGAGAGATGAAGTGAAATGGGAAAAAAAAATTCCCATTAGACATTATCATAAAATTCTACTACAGATTCTTCTGGAAGGCTATTTGGCAATGGACATCAGATGTCATATTTTTTTACTTTTAACCCTAATTATCCCACTTCCACAAATCCTCCTTGAAAGAATAATCTCAAATACAAAAATGACTTTCCTGGGTACAAAAATGATTCATATACAAATATTCAGAGCTATTTTTAACTGGAATCAAACTGTATGCCAGGAATAATGAAGGTTAAATAAATACAGTAATTCTGCAAGGTGGAATTACATACGGCTGTTAACATAGGCTGATTATGAGTTTCTAGTACCGTAAAAATTATTATTCTATAAATGTTAATATGAACAGGAAAGGCTTCACATTAGATACACGTTAGGATCACAACTATCACTTAGCTTTCCATTTGTGTACATTTAAAGTAGTAGTTTTTTGTTTTGCTTTCTGGAAATATATTATTATTATTATTATTTTTGGAGAGGTTTTTGCTATAGGGCGCGTGCACTTGCCAGACAGACAAAGAGAGACAGAGAGATAAAAAGCGAGAAATCACCCCCCAGGGGGAATGGCCATGCTGCAATCCCTTCTCCTCCATTTTCCTCTCGGGACCTTCTGCATACACGCACACGCGCCCAGCATGAGTTTAAGCCACCGAGTCCGGGACTTGAACCACAGTCGACTACGTGGGAGTCCAGCGACATAACCATTACGCTAACTGCTGGTCCCTCTGGAAATATATTATTAAGCTAATGTCACATGAGGGTGAGATGGTGGCACAGCAGCAACGTGACTGAGGCTGACCCACATGGAACGGTTCCAGAGTCACATCTGGAAACCTCCCCAGGACATCAGCTGCACAGGGGCTCATGATCAATGACTGGGGCTGGGAGTAGATGTGGTGTCATCTATCACAGCTGTCTATCCATCTGTCTCTCTGTTTCACTCATAGGAGAAAGAAAGAGATTTTATCCATTAGTTAGTAACACAGTTTGTGTTAGAGGATACACGGGGTTGCTGGAGAGACAGAGAAAGGGAAAGTGAGAAATTATCTCCTGGAAAGGTGACCATCCATTCTCCTCCATTCTCCTCTCAAGATGTGGAGCACTCAAGCACACACAGACATGTTTTTTTAAGTGCCAGGACTCCAATCATTCAGTCTGTCATATAGAATCCAGCCACCTCCACCTCCATGCCATCTGCTGGCCCAAGAAAGATTATTCTTTAAAAAAGTTTTTAAAACTAATTCTGCACTTACAATCTGTGACATTTTACATTCAATGGGAAATATTTTGCAAAATGTGCAAAAATCGCTGGAATAAAAGTTTTAAAAATTAAAGTTATTCGGTAATAATAGAATTATGGGTCCTTTTTTCTTTTACTTCTCTGTATTTCTTCTCAAAGTTATTACTTAATAAACAATAATAATAACACAAACTCTCAGAGAAGTCTGACTGTTCGAGATCTTCTCGCATAAACTACCTTTCCTGATCATCTACCTCCAATTGACATTTATTAATGTCGATATTATGGATATGATATCTTATACAGAAAGTATTTTATCTTTTTGTAAACTTTTTCTATTTCCCTCTTTATTTTTGTCTTGTTTTGTTTTAAATTTTGGCCTTTTTGTTTGTTCGCTTTATTCTTACTTCTAAGATTATGGTAACTCATTTTTAAAAAAATGGTTCTAGGTTCTCTCTGTCCTCTTTTCATGGAAGCCTTTCTCTGGTCTGGCCTCCCAGGCCCCTGAATTGAGACTCTCTCTCACTGTCTTGAAAACTGGTATCTCTAGCTCTCAAAATTCTTCAAAGCCAGACCTCAGTGCGTAAAACACCAGGAGATGAAACCACACAGAGTCTATTTTCACGAGAAAACAAAGAGTCTGTCAGGAAGAAGTTTATTTCAACTGGACAGAAAATCCTGCTTAGATTAATGTATAAGAGTAAGGGTTAAGTCAAAGAAAATTATTTGTTTGTCATTCATATGTGTCTTATACGACTAGTCCTCATGTGGAAGAAATACTGGAACAAAATAAGATTACTTTTTCTCTATTCAGCTTTCATGGTGGTACACAGTGCCTCCCTGAGCACTAAAAAGGGTGTTTCCTAGAGTATAATTTTTATGTGAAGAAAAGAGAAGAGTTCCAGAATGTTAACCTACAATGCAGTAATGAGCTGAGCCTCTCATTAAGCTAAACAAGCCTAATTAGACCTGAGGCTGGAGTTTGACCACGAAATTACTAGAAAAATGGTAGCATATGACAAATTATTTATTTATTTATTTTTGGAGAGGTTTTTGCTATAGGGCAAGTGCCCTCACCAGAAAGACAGAGAGAGGCAGAGAGACAGAAAGCAAGAAATCATCCCCCAGGGAGATGGGCACACCACAATCCCTTCCCTTCCATTCTCCTCTGGGGATCTTGGGCATGCACGCACACGCGCCCGGCGTGAGTTTAAGCCACCAGGTCTAGGACTTGAACCACAGTCAGCTACATGGGAGTCCAGCGACATCACCATTACATTAACTGCTGGTCCCAACATATGACAAGATTGGATCAAAACCCAGATGTTATGATTCATCAAAAAGGACTAAAACCCAAACAGATATAGTTAATATGATGTAAGAGTCAAAATGGTAAAATGGAGAGACTTCCTTGAACACAGAACCGATACTACAATGCATAAGGGAGCTTACTGATGAAGTTAGGGGCTGACTGGCACAGTGTTAAAATGCAATGCTCTGCAAAGGTCCACATTCATGTCCAGAGACGTCCCTGAGTACAAGGGCATGTACCTGCCTGTGATCCAGGGCTGACTCAGGCTAACAGTAGGTTGTGCCAACAATGCCCTGTTAAGAGTGCTCTCTATCCTGTTGCTTGTGAAAGAAATAGATAAGAGAATTTTACAAAAGAAATTTAAAAATAATAATTAAGGAAATGTTTTTAAATTTCTTTAAAAGATAAATGATTAGAAATTAATAATTTGGGGACCAGCAGGTGGTGTGGTGGTTAAGTTACTGAACCCCCACATGGTTAACTATAGTTCGAGTCTCAGACCTGGCTGGCAACTTGAAGATCACCCTGGCACATGTGCATATGTGCCTAAAATCCCAGGAGGAGAATGAAAGAGAAGGAATTGCAGTATGGTCATTCCCCTTAGTGGTGATTTCTCACTTTCCTTCTCACTGTCTTTCTTCTCTCTGGTGAGCACATGTGCCCTATGGCATAAACCTTTTTAAAAATTTAATGTTTTGCCAACATCCACAGAAACTAAGTTTATTAATAAATTGAAACCCATTTGACCTGCAACAAAAAAAAAACATAGCATATAGTAAGTGCATGCACTTTTGAGCACATGTGCCCTATACTGAAAATATTAAAAAAGAAAGAAGGAAGGAAGAAAGAAAAGAAAGAGAGAAAGAAAGAAAGAAAGAGAGAGACAGACAGACAGAGAGAGAGAGAAAGAGAAAGAAATAAAGAGAGAAAGAAAGAGAAAAAGAAGAAAGGAAAGAAAGAAAAAAGAAAGAAAGAAAGAAAGAAAGAAAGAAAGAAAGAAAGAAAGAAAGAAAAAAAAAAGAAAGAAAGAAAGAA
>NW_006209381.1:45913-138804 GCF_000334495.1 Tupaia belangeri chinensis
AAGGAAAGAAAGAAAAAAGAAAGAAAGAAAGAAAGAAAGAAAGAAAGAAAGAAAGAAAGAAAGAAAGAAAGAAAGAAAGAAAGAAAAAAGAAAGAAAGAAAGAAAGAAAGAAAGAAAGAAAGAAAGAAAGAAAGAAAGAAAGAAAGAAAGAAAGAAAAAAGAAAGAAAGAAAGAAAGAAAGAAAGAAAGAAAGAAAGAAAGAAAGAAAGAAAGAAAGAAAGAAAGAAAGAGAGAAAGAGAAAGAAAGAAAGAGAGAGAGAGAGAAGGGGAAACATTATAAAAATATATAACCTTATGGAGCACCATAATTCTTTTTGCTGTAACCTAAGACATGCCTTTTGGGCAGTAACCCTGACTGGTGCAGAATGTAACCGAAGTCTTTGGCTTATACTTTGCTGAGGCCTTTAAAATTGAAATGAACCTTGTATTCCATAGACTGCCCTGGACTACTTTTCTGTCATGGTCCTTACCAAAAGAATCAACTCCTTGCCACCAAGAACAAACGAACAAAACAATCTCGCTTGTTTTCTTTGATTGAACAAAGATCTCATGTAACAAAGAAATAAAATCTGAAATTGAAGCTAGAAGAAAATTATGTGTAGAACTCTTGAATCTTTGAAATATTCAGATTCCAAATTAACTAGGCTACTTTAAAGGGAAGAATGCAAGATCAAAGTCATGAGAAAACTGAAGCCAAAATCTCACCTCATATAAAACAAGCCATCCAGTTAGTATATTCCCAGAGTATAAATCTGAAAAAAGAAAAAGGAACACAATGAAAATCACAAAAAAAAAAAAAAAAAAAAAAAAAAAACCTGGAACAAAGTTACATTTTTGCAGGTCTTCTGGAAACCTGGAGAGCATGATTTGTAGCCTTTATAAAGTATGCATCACCCAAAGTTACTTCCTCAGGTATGAAATGAGACCAGGTCTCTACAAATTTGAAGCATATGTTGTTCTAGAGTGAAAAGAGAAAAAGGTAGACATTTTGATCACTGCGAGAAAATGGAGTTTATACTCCTTGTTTTGTTTTATTTGCAATAAAGCACTATGAAAGGAAGTCCATATTTTAGAACAGTCCCTAGGTAATACGTGAAGGCCATATTTATAGTTGAAAATAGCTGTGTAGACAAAAAGACAAAAATTCTGACCTATAAAGTTTGGGCTTAGTTTAATGAAGAACCAACACTTCTTTGATTAAAAATAATATTAATAATAATGGTAACTTGATCTATTTGGGGATGTTAGAGGCTTGTGAATGCCCTGTGATTAATTAAAGATCATTTATCTTTTGGAAACAAAGTCTTTTGAAATTTATATCTTTTAAGTGTTCTGAAATGTCATTTTCTCTTGTTCACAATCTCTTTGTGGTCTGAATTCTGCAGCAGGAGCTTGCCTCTGACCAAGTCAGTGTATTCCTTGACTTTCGGATTCATCATAATTAATTCAGTGTTCTCATCTGTTTTGACCTCTGTTTTAATTATTTTAGAGGCAATAAGAAATGACAACTAGATTATAAGATGAGAGAGTTAACTTCTATTACCTTCCTAAACACTATAGTTACTGTTCCTTCTGGAATAACATTCCACCTCCCTCCACTAGGCGTTGCATGTAGGTGTGTCTCTTTCTCTGAGAGTTCCTGGGTATCTGGGTTCACCACTGTCCCCGGCCTGCCAGGAAGTGACATTCTTTACCTCCTAGAAGGCTGAGAGTCTATAAATGCTAGAGCCATACCACACCAGTTGCCTGGAAGGACTTTAAGGCACTGCTTCCAAAGTGGAAAACAGCCCTGTTCTCTGTAATAGACAAAACATATGTAACTTAATGAGATTTGCTTACTTAATAAGACCATTTTATTATGGTAAAATGTATATAACATTTGCTGTTTTTTAAACAGTTATGGTATGCACATTTACCACCTAAAAAACGAAAGATGAGAAAATAATTATAGTTTTGACTACAATTTTAACCAGTGACAATATTTTGAAATGTAACGAGCAGAAATGAACATGAATTAGGAAAAAAATAATGTAGCTCTTTTAAAAGAGAAAAATTCTGATTACGGCTTTAAAATGTTTCACAAACAAAACAAAGTTAGCACAGTCACAAAAAAATGAATAAATAGGTCCTCAAACAAAGGCCATCTCAAACACACGCACAAGACCAGACTAACGCCATGCTCGTTATCACAAAGAAGCAGGTGCCTGGAGGTCACGGGTGCAGAGGTAAACACGACTCTCTGTGACGCAGACCCCTCCCCGAGAAGGGGCTGATGTGAGAAGGTCGCTCATCACATCTGTGACCTCCCTGAGTATGTCAAGAACATACGACCCGCTGCCCTGGGCTGGTGTCAGGTCCCATCAGGAGTACTCACTCTCCCTCTCCCTCATGGAATAAACCATCTTTTAAAAAAGGTCAGAGGAAGCAGCATGTGCTGATCACTAAGGATTCCTTGAAGTCCCATAAGCATACATCACAGAATAAGGACAGATCCAAATCCCATCACATGTGGAACATATTCACGTGGCCTAAATCAAAACTAATCCAGAGCTGTAGAAACTGAAATACACTAGAAATAGTCTGAGAGAAAGCAAAGGTCTACTCCCATACATTAAAAGTCACCTCGGAGATCAAGAAAGGACCCAGGACACCAGATGATGACCAGGGGCTTGACTTTATTGAACAACTTATTTTGGTCAGTTTCACTGGGAAAATCTTTACTGGAATCTTTATAGGTTCTTCAGAATCTATAAAACAGACAAATAAGCAAACAAGCAGAACTCAGATCATTTAGATGAACGAGTGAAAATTTTTGCTTGCAGTAAAGCCTGAGTCGAGCCAGTCCAGCTTTCAGAACTAGTGGATTCTTGGAAGAAGTGAAGCCTGTATTTACAGCTTAAATGTTTGCATCCCAACCTACAATTCTAATGGGAAACCATCTGGGTCAGTGTCTATTTAAAATAGAAGCTGGAGTCTTCCAAAAGAAGAAGCACATTTTAGCATATTTCAGGATGGAGTTTTCAATATTACCTAGAGTGAGATCCAACTGAGGCAAAGAGAAAAATCCACTATCTCTTATCACCAGGCTGTCTATAATTCTTGCTAGCTGGTCAGCATCATCCGATCTTTCTCCATCCTCCTCTCATGTCCATTCCACATAGCAGCCAAAGTAATTTTTTATTTTTACTTTTAATATATATTAAATCATGTCATTCCTCTGCTTGAAGTTTATTAATGTTTTCCACTGCATAGGAATGAAATATGAACTCTTTATCAGAGCATGGACAATCTGCCAATTCTTCTTACTTCAAACTTCATACTACAATTACTCGGCATTAAATCTGTATTCTATCCTTAAACTTTTTACCCCAACCAACTTACGAGGGACCTTCAGACACTTTGTGGAAAATATGCATTATGAAGAAATTATGCAGGAATTTCAAAATTTCTTTGCAACCAAATACTTTAATTTCATTTTCCCATGAACTTTTTATAGTACCTGTGTACTTGTAAAATCATATGTTTAAAAGGTCACATATATTTCAGAATCAGAATCTAGTTGGAATTTTTTTTTTGAGAGAGAGATTTTTTGCTGTATTTGGAATTTTTTTTTTGAGAGAGAGAGAGATTTTTTGCTGTAGGGCACATGTGCTCTCCAGAGACACAAAGGTAGACAGAAACACAGAAAGCATGAAATCACCTCCCAGGGAGATGACCACATTGAAATTCCCCTCTCTTCCTTTCTCCTCTTGGGATTTTGGGCACGCACACACATGGGCTGACATGAGTTTCAAGTTGCAAGGACTGGGACTTGAACCACGGTCAACCATGTGGAAGTCCAGCACCTTAGCCACTATGCCACCTACTGGTCCCTGAATATTATTTTTCTTAAGGTGGCCAATCGGTGGTTCTGTGTTTTCTTTTTTATCCTTTTAGCAATATACAATTTCAGAGAAAAGGTACCTGAATTATAACTATATGGGAATACCTATTTATTTACTAGACATATTTCTGCAAAATTGAAAAAAAAAATGGCAAAAAATAACATTGCTTCAAACTTGGACTCATGTTTGAATTTCAAAAGTGGCTTCCTGTAGTCATGTGATATTCAGACAGACCTTTTCTTAGGAGAAAACCTTTTAAAAATTCCATAAGTATATACATAAACACAATAAATAGAAAGCTAAAGAGGCCATGTATTATCATAGGGCCAAGATTAGAGAGACAATGGAAATTTGAAGATGTGGGTCAGGCATTTGGGATAACTTTCCTTTTGGAGTTTGACTTTTCTGGAGTTAAGTAAGGAGACCAGAAGCCTGAATAGCTTCATGGGAGCCAGGAAACAAAAATGAAACAAATGTTTTAAACTCTTGTGCATGGGTTAAGAACTAAAAGGTTACAAATTAGATGTCTACCAGACCTTACAAAGATCCAAATTTTGAATTATCTTACTCATTAACATTGAAATAAGGAGATCCTCAGGTGGCCTAGTAACTATAGGTATCAGATGGAAGGGAGAGGGAAGACATCTCTAGAGGAGGATTATATTTTCTTAGGCCACAAATTATTTCTATAAATAATATTTTAAATGCAATGAAAAATAATTAGGCCTATGAAGAGATAAGACACTGTGATTAAAAAAGTAAACAAACAAAAACAAACCAACAGAAATAATAAACAATAGAAACAGATCCATCATCTGACAACTGAGCAAAAGTATCTAAGCATTTTAAGTTTTGATAAGTAAAGCATAAATATAAATTTTAAGATACTAACTAAAGGTATACTGAATGCATATGCAACTCCCAATGTTAGTAAAATAAAAAATTAGAATAATAAAAAGTCAGACAGCTGTAGTGGCACAATGCTAATGCACCACTCCATGATGCTGGGTCCAAATGGGAAGGTCCCAATTTCATGTCTTGAGGTCTCCCTGTGCATGCTGGGAGTACAGATGTGTCAGTGGTCCTGGCTGGCTGACACTGAGGAGTAGGATTCCTGCATGAAAAAGCCTGTTTAACTTCTCTCTCTCTCTCTCTCTCTCTCTCTCTCTCTCTGTCTGTCTCCATCTTTCATAGGAAAAAGAAAGTCAACTGTAAAGAAGCTCAGAAGGCAGGGAAAATAAAAAACCAAATGAGTGAGAACAAATAGAAATCAAGCAGTGGTGTAATGTATTTAAAATATGTCTGAAATTGTGATGAATGTAAATGAACTATAAATACTACATTTAAAAAACAAGCTGATGAAAATGCAAGAGAACACAACATATTGGAAAGAATGAAAGGGAGGGACAGAGTTTCCAGGGTAAGAAATGCAGTGTTTTTTTCATGGTGTGTATGCTGTTTGATTGATTGTTTGTTTTGCTGTAAGACACATTTTTTTGCCAGAGAGACAGAGAGAGAATAAGAGGGAGAGAGAAAGAATGAGAAGGAAAGTAAGAAAGCACTCCCCCCCACCTCAGGAGGGAATGACGAAGGCACCCCTTTCTTCTTCATTCTCTTCTCAGAATTTTGGGCACACACAAACACACACGCACACACAAACACACAATTTTTCTAGCCACTGTGTCCAGGACTTGAACCACTCAGTTGAGCATGTGAGATCCTCCAGCTGCCTTAACCACCACACCACCTGGCTAGCCCAGCAATACCTTTTGATAGGTTTGTGACATGAAAAAAATTATATCACCTGTCTGGTATCTCTTTTTCATAAGTTTGTGAAAATATTGTGAGTATAGTACACAAAGTTCACACCCGGGGATGATTAGTGAGTTCATTTAGGTAAGCATCCCCCCGCTGTTTCTCCCTTTCTCTGTACGATAAACATCTTAGATAAGACCAAGTTTTCTTACAATTACATTCACTTTCAGTGACGGGCATCTTAAATTCTAATGCATTACTGATTAAGACTCCT
Organism: Tupaia belangeri chinensis; assembly: GCF_000334495.1. Taxonomy (NCBI): domain Eukaryota; kingdom Metazoa; phylum Chordata; class Mammalia; order Scandentia; family Tupaiidae; genus Tupaia; species Tupaia belangeri. Next base: position 51,827 of record NW_006209381.1, read on the forward strand.
TAGCTCTAAAGAAGAATAGAACTATTATAATACATTTATTGGGTCATTGAAGTACATGGCGTGAAGTTTGGTAAATAATTAAACTAACTAAGTATGTCCTAATGCAGCTCTCTAAATGTTTTATTGATATTGTTGACTGAATGTGGGAAGTGAGTGTGATTTTGCAGTTTTTGTGGGTCAGGTTTCATTATATAAACATCACAATGTTAATCAGGCAGTTATTATGTTAATATATTCCATTAGCAGTGGATATTTATTTTCCACACCTAACAATCTACAATTTTGAAAACTAATTTAAATAGATCTTTTTTTAGCAGATCTGTGAAACTGTGTATGTTCATTAAATTAAAGATCGGTTTGCATGTCAGCACAACCAAATTGTATTTTGAAATAATGTAGGATAAACAACAGATGTGACCAATATATATTTTTTGCAGTTGCTAAGGCAACATTATTCAGTCTTCAAAGTAGAAGATGCAGCAACAAAGACTAGGAAATAATTCTTTTTGAGCATTTGATTTAATGAGAATATAATCTTCATATTTACCATTACGACATGGACAATGTGGTTTTGAAATATTATAGTATTATACTATCTATGATAGATTTTATAAATTTTATTATTTGACCAATATTGTAAGTTCCTATTCTTTTAATAGACTTTTGAACAATTCTTCCTGTATCTCCACTTCTCATTTGCAATTTACCTGGCCAAAGGTAGTCTGGCATTGGTCTCAACATTTCTCAGGCTGAAAATATAATTGTGATTGTGACTAAGAAAAACTCTGAGAATTACTGATTAGATTTCCAAATGTCATAAGAACCCTGGTCATGTTTGTTTTCTCACTCTTTTCTGAGTCATGAAATCCTATTTCCTCGCCCATTCTTACTTACTGTCTACTCTTCGTAGCATGAATTCTCTCTCTCTCTGATTCTGACTCACACAAGTTCCTTTAGTGTCTTTTTAGTTTAGTTTTGTTTTTAATCCCTTTGAAGCAAACAAGGTATAGATTCCACTGGTATTTTTTTTTTATAACAGTAACATGAAAATGACCATGTAGTTATTGCTTCCATTTTTGTTGGTGGGTTAATGCAAGTTACCAAGAAACAAGGGGCCTCATTAAAGAGAACAGGGTGGGAAAGTTCTGGGAACCCATGAGTGGCTCCAAGAAAATAACAACACAGCCTGAAGCTGGTAGGAGGAGACTATGAGGAGAGCTATCTCCTTTTACAAAAAAAATACACACACACACACACACACACACACACACACACACACACACACACAAAAACAGTTACAGAGTTAGGCAACATCGACCAATAGAAAGGCAGAAAAATTCATCTTAAATTCCAGAAAAAATGCTGTTGATTTATATAGTTAGCTTTATTTATTGAATAGCCATCAGATTATTTTGGCAGTAAGAAAAGACATGTCAGAATTGTTTTACAGAAAGGAGGAAAGAAGGAATTTTCAAATGATATAAGCAGACAAAATGCTTACACATGTGAAACAAAGTTAAAATTAAATATCCCCGGGACCAGCAATTAGCGTAATGGCTATGTCGCTGGACTCCCATGTAGGTGGACACAGTTTGAGTCTCAGACCCGATAGCTTAACCTCATGCCGGGCATGTGTGCATAAGTGCCCAAGATCCCAAAAGGAGAATGTAGGAGAAGGGATTGTGGCGTGGCCATTCCCTCTAGGGGGTGGTTTCTCACTTTCTATCTCTCTGTATCTCTCTGTCTTTCTGACGAGTGCATGTGTCCTATAGCAAAAACCTATAAAAAAAAATTAAACATCCCCAAACACTTTTATTTAATGATTTACTTTAATTTCTACTTAATCACTGTATACCTTTACAGTGTACAGCCTTGTTTTCTCAACATGAATACAGTGCATATTAGTTAAGTAAAGGCAATACCATACACATAATCATCTATAGACAACTCTTCATTTTTTTGTTTGTTTGTTTGTTTTTTTTTTAGAGGTTTTTGCTATAGGGCGCGTGCACTCGCCAGACAGACAGAGAGAGACAGAGAGACAGAAAGCGAGAAATCACCCCCCAGAGGGGATGGTCATGCCGCAATCCCTTCTCCTCCATTCTCCTCTCGGGATCTTGGGCACGCACGCACACGTGCCCGGCGTGAGTTTTAAGCCACCGGTCCGGGACACGAACCGCGGTCGACTACGTGGGAGTCCAGCAACATAGCCATTACGCTAACTGCTGGTTCCCACAACTCTTCATTTTTTGACTGGTAAGTCCCAACCAGGGATTGTGATGTGTCCGTAACAAAAAAATCTCTCCAAAAAAGAAAAATAATAATAATAATTCACAAGTTAAAAGGATGACCTAACTATATACAAGGTGTCCATTCACGCGATTGTGATGAGGTCATTCACCCCAGGGGATGATCTCTGTTTCCCTCTCATGATCTCTCTCTCTCTGTCCCTCTCTGTCAAGTGCATGCACCCTATGGCAAAAACCCAAAAGAGTAACAGGATAATATTACAACAAATTTGGAAAACTTTCCCAAGATTTATATAAAATAAAGTCATGGGAAACTATATTCTAATATATTTGAACTCTATTAAATATATATATTTAAATAGACTTGAGACTTCTTTTCTATGGGCATTTATGTCACTAAACTTAAAGAGAAAATAATACAGACACTGTGGTTATTTTTAGAGGAGAGATTGGAATTTATAAATGGGTGTACATACTTTGGTTTATCTTAATGGTTTAAATCATTTTAAATGGAAATATAATATGCAATCAACTATTTTTGTGATTAAAACTAAATTTAACAATTGTTTTTCACAAAGCCAAAGACCAGGGGAAAATGAAGCATGATTAGATCCTGCAGACGCTTAATGAGTTTGTAAATATGGCAGAAATTGTATCTCATTATTTTAAAATATCAAGTCTGTTTTTATACCAAACCACACTATTTACGTTCTATCAAGGCTATGTTTTGTGCACGAAGACTGTTCATAAGCATTCAAGGCTATTATTTACACCTCCATTTGGAGTATCCACAGCACATATGGGACTCCTCTCTAATGAGATAGCAGGGATTTTGCAATTAAGAGAGCTAATGAAAACAAAATCGAACTTACATGACTCTTACTTAACTCTTAAAGGCCCAAGAGAAAAACATACAGTTAAATATGTTACTCTTTGCGCTAATTGACTACTGTAATATTGTCCAATAGACCAAGACAGAGTATGCCAACAATTTGCAATAAGCAACTTACTTGACAGAGGGTAATTCTATTCATACAGATTGTATACCCTAAGGAAATACAAATGAGGATAAAATAATGATAGTTCCAGCAACACCTGAGAAAAACCACATTTTCATTGTGAGATAGTTTTCTAAAGCTTTGTCAAAGATTTCTATAACTATCAATATTTCAATTTAAACAATATTTAGTGGATCTCACTCAAGACAAATAGTAGAATTCTTTTCTTTTTCTCTCTTTTTTTTTTTTTTTTTTTTTTTTTTGAGAGGTTTTTTCCCTAGGGCGCCGTGCACTAGACAGACAGACAGAAAGCGAGAAATCACCCCCCAGAGGGAATGGCCACGCCGCAATCCCTTCTCCTCCATTCTCCTCTTGGGATCTTGGGCACGTATGCACATGTGACCAGCATGAGTTTAAGCCACTGGGTCCAGGACTCGAACTGCGGTCGACTATATGGGAGTCCAGCGACATAGTCATTACACTAACTGCTGATCCCAGTAGAATTCTTAATATATGGAATTTATAATCTGATTTGAAAGATGACATTTACAAGTACAGAAAAATTAAGAAATGTTAGAAAAGTATATTCTCAAATTTTAATTGATATAATGAAATATGTAAAACTATAGTATATACAAAGTAGAATAAATCGTTATCTGGAAATCATAGAATAAATCAAAATAAGACATACACACACACACATATATATAATTTTACTATATTTTTGTTCTTATTGCCAGAGATTACATTGTTATAGTCAGATCAGTGAGAAATAAGAGAACATCCAGACATAGCCAAATTATAGGAGTTCTTTATTAGTAAGCCAGCGGCTGCAGGAGGACTCATGTCTCTCAAAGACCCCACAACCCTGAACGTACGGAGAAGGGCACTTACAAAGGCAAAAACCACATTACGCTTGACTTAGTGGGACATTGAAGAGGGGGCAGAGTAGAAAGGGGAGAGGGATTCCTATGCAAAAGCAGTTACAGAAGCCAGATCAAGCAGATTATTTTTTTTTTGAGAGAGAGTATTTTGCTATAGGGCACGTGCACCCGTCAGAAAGACAGAGAGAGAGAGACAGAGAGACAGAAAGCAAGAAATCACCCCCCAGAGGGGATGGCTACACCCCCATCCCTTCTCATCCATTCTTCTCTCAGGATCTTGGGCACGCACACATACACATCTGGCGTGAGTTTAAGCCACCAGGTCCGGGACTCAAACTGTGGTCAACTACATGGGAGTCCAGCGACATAGCCATTACACCAACTGTTGTCCCCAGATTAATTTATTTTTAAGAATTATTTTATTGAACTTTATTTTATTTATTTATTTATTTACTTATTTATTTATTTATTTTAATTTGACCAGAGAAGGACAGAGTGAGAGAGAGAGAAGGAAAGTGAGAAAGCAAGCTTCTAGATCCAGGACTCGAACTGTGGTTGGCCATAAGGGAGTCGAGTGCCTTTAACCACAATGCCTCAAGCAGGTTAATTTTTAAGGACACTTCCTGGTCCCTTGCCTAAACACAATGGTTGTCATGGCTTAGGGCAAGGAGTCTGGCTATTGATGATTACATCATGAAGAAATATCCTAGGGTAGAGAGATTTGGGTTATTTAGCAAAAACCATAGGACTGTTACTCACTGTTTAGGCAAAAAGAGAAAGCAAGTTTTAAATATAGAGAGGAGTTCAAAATGGAGGTTCTCCTGCTTCAACATGTGCTCCACAGAGAAAGAGAGAGAGACATTAGAGAGAGCATATCCCAGTGGAATGTGGTTGCACAGAATTATTTTTCTTCCATTTCTCCATCCCATCAGGATTTGGGGCATGCGTGGACACGTGCCTTGCATGGTTTTCAAGCCACCAGGTGTGGTTTTCAAACTGGAGGTGGCCACGGTGAGATCTGGTTCCATACGTACGGTGCTTAACCACTGCACTACAGAGACAGCTCAAGATATACATTTTTATAGGTAAATTATTTACCTAGATTTTGATTTTTACACTATCCCTACCAAGAGTCTCTTTGCTACAATCAACAGAAATACACCTGAGTTTTTTAACTAAAGATTATGTGGAGGAAGATGGAAGTAATCATAAGACTATAAAGGAATCCTATTGAGCTCAAGGTGAATTTATCTTATGTCCAAAACACTAGATGGATGGACCAGAAACCCACCATGAGACAAGGCTCTTCATTTCCCATGCCTCATTACTTCTGCATGTCAACTCTACCATCCTCCTCATTCTCCTTTTCTCTTTCTTTACCAGTTTGTCCCTGCCTATATTTAATGTTGAAGTAGAGATTCTCACAGCTGTGAGTTTTTAGGTATTAGAGCGCTAGTTCCACAGAAAATCTTTTTTTTTTTTTCCCATATTGATCTTACCTAAAAAGGATTCTGATGTGGCCCAATTTGAATATGAGGAAAAACGCCTTCTCTGTCCATCTACTCTGGATCTATGGGGTAAGGTGGTTTTTGTTCAAAATGACCTCTGGACACTCAACAGTGAGACTGGGGTTCAGATAAAAGAATCACTGCAAATTGGGCAGGTGGGTTGCAATGTGGAACCCAGAGCCAAAATATAAAACTCCAAGACTGATCTAGGCTGCACAAGAGTAGCATTATCATGGTGTCAATGATCAGTAAACTGAAATGGAAAGAAATGGAACATCTTAGAGTTGTCTAGTTTGTTCCATGATTGAACAACGGTGATAACAGGTTTCCTCTAAATCCCACAGCATCCCCCTGGAGGATCTCACCAAATTTGAGAAAAAGATGTCTTTTCTCAAGATAATGATGTAAGAAAAGTCCAGAGAACATAGACACAGCCCTAGTATGAAAATTATTTCACAGTAAAATATTACTGTTAGGATTCCAGCCGACATACAAAATTCCAGGTACATAAAAACTTGTGTATCATAGATATAGAAAAAATTCTAATTTCTATTATTTTTAACTAGATAATGAATGCTTTTTTCTTTGTAGGCATCCTGAGTTACTTCATAATAACATATAATAACTTTTAAAGATATGAGGTTAAAATTGTTTCAACCAATTATTTTCCGTATCTTTTGACTCTTATTTTTAATCTATTATGTTTCAACTACATTTTCTTATTTTCTGTCTTCTTGATGCTCTAGTATTTGCTTCTTTGATCCTGAAGAAACTGCTCTTCCCAGGGCTAACTTTCTTAGAGATTAGAAAACTACTCCCTCAGGGCCAGCAGGTGGTATAATGGTTAAGGTGCTGGACTCCCACATGGCCGACTGCGGTTTGAGTTCCAGATGTGTCAGCTTGAAAGTCATGCCAGACACAAGTGCATGCATGCCCAAAATCCCAGGAGGAGAATGGAAGAGAAGGAACTGCAGTATGACCATCTTCCCTGTGGAATGATTTTTCACCTGCGTTCTCACTGTCTCTTTTTTTTTTTCCAGCAAGCACATGCACCCTATGACAAAAACCTTGAGAAAACAAAAAAGAAAGTAAGAAAAAAAAAAGAAACAAACAAAAATGAAAACTGAAGAAAGAAAAAGAAAAAAACTACTTAGTCTTGCATGAGCATTTGATATACGAACTAAAGAACTTAGGGCATACACACCCAACCACCCAACCATATTCTTTATCAAATTCTCACACACCGAGTCAGTGTTCTCTATGTCCTAAATCACCCCAAGATAGGTTACCTGATAACTAGGGATTACCCCTATAGCTCAAAGACTGCCAAAATAATTCAAATTATGCATGTCTGAGCTTATTCAGTGTACCTGACCTGCATAACATATTCCTTCTGACAAAAAAACGAGTGAAGGTTCTGGGTCATGCTCTCCCTCTGCCTCCTGACTGACCCTGGTGTTTCCTCAAATGGCCTGGTGTGTACTGATGTGCCTTCCGTTTCTAAGGATCCATAGGTATAATTTCCTTCTTCATGACACCATTTCCATATGTACTGTTTTGCCATATCTGGTTAAAACAACCCTTCGGTACATTTTAGAGCCTTCTTTAACTTTATATGTTTGAAATGAAAACAATGATAAAACCAAAGTTCTACTCAAAAATAGTAGCTTTCACTTGAAAAAAGATATTGTCCTGGCTTAGGACTTAAAAACTCCCAAAACATTTTTTTAAAACTCTATCAAGTTTCTAAAGACCTCTAGAAGTGAAATTGCACAACTTCCTTTCAATATGTTTTGAGTTTATTGACCCCTCTCTCAGACAGTGCTTTATATGAGGCTAAATCTCCCAATTTTCTCCATAATATCTGTGTGATAGATTCCGTTGTCTCCTCCAAGGCCAGAAGGAGTTTGTTTTCACCATGAGTTCTACAACGGAAAGGAGGGGGGAAAAAAAGAAGCTAATTTTCCTCATCTCTTTTGCTCTCCTAAATAGCTAGTTTGAGGCTTTTGTTTTAGGGATATATCTTCCAGATATTGATAAAAGAGTCCAGCTACTTTTTCAAACAAGTTACCTGATAGACTTTCACATTAATCACATAATGGTTGTCATGGCCAGTGTATGTAATTCTACCTGGAACCTGTAACAGAAAACAGCTTTTTTAAAAAATAAGTCAAAGATAGAGAAGTAAGAGTCTTCTCTTCACACGCAACTTTACTTGTCTAGTAATGCTAAAACACAATCCAAGTTAAAGGTAAAGAGAAAGAAAAAAAAAACGTCTAGAGATAATGACATTTTTTTGCCTTAATAATAATAAAATCACATTTGATTTTAAGATGTTGTTGACTGCTCTCTTGATACTAATATTTTAACTTTACATTTTGACAGTTTAAAAAACATTTTAAATAATTAAAGGGTACATTCAAAGTCACTTTTAGGGTTTTTTTCCAATCAAAAGGTAGTTTAGATATATTTAAGAAATATTTCAGCAATTTCTCTAAGCTAAGATGTCATCAAAATGCATGTAAAATAACTTTGGTCATTCTAAAACCAATCTTGCCTCTACATGCAAAGGCTAAATTGTTTTTCTTAACATTCGTTACTTAGTGTCCATCCCTGCATGAAGGCTACCAAGTCTCACAGAGTCAGACCCAGTCTCACAAGCTAATTGTTCCCACTCTCTTCTCCAGTGCTCTGTTTATATTGATTTCTCTTTCTAAGGTAATGATAGGGTTTGCAGGAGAACACAATGGTTAAGAAATTATACATTGAATATATGTATATGACAAATCATGTTTTTTTTCCAAAAAGGAAAAATCAAAATGTTCTTTGAAGCTAGACTGATGGGGTTTGATTCCTTCATACTATTTACTGTCTTGGTCAACTCACCAAATTTCTACATCGTCTCATTCTCTTCATAGGCTTTAATCTCCAGGACATATCTGAATGAATTAAATAAGATATATGAGAAGAGTTATTTAGAATTCTATTCTCCTATGATTAGATCCAATGATATTGATACGTGGCTCGGCTGACTTTTTTTTTCGTGTTTATTTTATTTATAATTAAGATTGGAAGAATCGATATAATTTAAATGTGAATTCTCCCCAAATTAATTTACAAATTCAGTGTAATTCTGATCAAATTATCAGTGGCATTCTTCACAGAAATAGAAAAAAGCAATCATAATTTTGTCTGTAATAATACAAGGCCCCCCATTTCACCAAGGCAATATGGTGCAAAAAGAACAAAGTAGAATGAATCTCCCTCCTTGACCTCAAAACATTACAAAGCTGTGATAATCAAAAACAGCATGGTGCAAGTACAAAAATAGATATATAAACGAATGGCACAGAATAAAGAATCCGGCCATAAATCCCTAAATGTACAGCTAGCTGATTTTTGACACAGGGCACAAGACAATCCAATGGGGAAAGGAAAGTCTTTTCAGCAAATGGTGCCGGAAGAACTGGATATCCAGCTACAGAAAAATGAAATGAGAATCGTATCTCTTCTCATTAACAAAAGTCAACTCAAAATGGATCAAAGAGCTAAATGTAAAGCCTCACACTTTAAAACTAGTCATGGAAAATGCAGGAGAAACACTTGAAGACATTCAAGTAGGCAAAGATTTCTTAAATAACACCCGTGAAGTGCAGGCAACAATACCAAAAACAGACAGGTGGAATTACATCAAACTGAAAGCTTCTTTCTGCACAGCAAGAGAAACAATAGAGTGAAGAGACAATCCTCAGAATGGGAGAAAATATTTGCAAGCTACATTTCAGATAGAGAATGATATCCGGAATTTACAGGGAGCTCAAGCAGCTCTCCTGAAAACAAACAAACAAACAAAAAAGAATCCAATTGAAAAACAGGTCACGAAGTTTAACAGACAACTTTGTATAAAGATATATGAATGGCTAAAAAGCATAAAAAAAAAAGTTTTACATTTCTTATTAAGGGAAACGCAAATTAAAGCCACAGTGAGACACCTCTTAACCCCTCTAAGAATGGTTCTGATCAAGAAAATGAAGAACAAGTGCAGGTAAGGCACTCCCGAGAGGAGAATGGAGGAGAAGGGATTGCGGCATGACCATCCCCCCTGGGGGGTGATTTCTCGCTTTCTGTCTCTATGTCTCTCTCTCTGTCTGTCTGGCGAGCGCACGCGCCCTACAGTGAAAATCTCCCCCCCCCCAAAAAAAAAAAAGGGAATCCTCCTACACTCCCAGTGGGAATGTGAGGTGCTACAGCCACTAAGAAACACAATGTGGAGGTTCCTAAAAACCTACAAATAGAACTTCTATTTGACCCAGTAATCCTACTTCTTTTTTTTTTTAGAACTTCTCACTTAATTTAATTTATTATTGTTGTTATTTTTTTAATGTGCTACAGTCATCAGAGAGAAAGAGAGAGCGAGAGAGAGAGAAGGAAAGTGAGAAAAAAAGCCACCAGGCCCAGGACTCAAACTGCTATCTGCCATGTGGAAGTCAGTGGCCCAACCATCACACCACCTGCTGGCCCCCCACTTCTTTGCATTTACCCAAAGGATAGGAAAATTCTCAGTTGGAAAGGTACTTTCATATCCATGTTTATAACAGCATTATTCACAATTGCTAAGACAGGGAATTAACCCAAGTGCCCAAGAACAAAGGATTGGACTCAAAAAGTATTTGCAATAACTCTCATAACTTTCCAGTGCCAATGTTAGTAGTTAATTTTACCTAAAAATAGTAATCACAATACTAGTAAATATACTTGACCACTGGATTTGCTACGAGGTTGATGTATCGATTAAAAAATAAGCAGACTTTGGTTTAATGTTAACCACTGTGTTAAACTCATTGCATTATTTACAGCAGTCTTCTGGGCTATGGATTACTATCAACATTTTACCAAAGAAACCTGAAACTGAATAAGGTCACAGAGTGAAGTGTTAGCTCTTGAAATTTAAAACTTTTTCCTACTCACGCTATGATGAATTCCTAATCAAATTTTCTAAGGCATTTTTGGGTCCCAAGAAGTTTGGTGTTCTCAGTGGAAAAAGCTCCAGTCATACTAATAGCTTGGGGTCTGAAAATGTAAGACACTTCCTCTCTGGGAGCCAGGCAATGCTTTGAGTCTTATAGTAGCAATAGAAGTGGAAACTGCGGACATTCTGAGACAAAAAGACCTATGGAATTAGTTCAGTTTCATTTATCCCTGATAAATGCAATAGCGAATACTTTCCTGGTGGATCGCACCCTTCATTCACTTGCTGAGAATGGGCTTCTCCGTTAGTTTGACTACTCTTCAGTCTCTAGAATTGGCAAAGCACATTTGGCGATAGGACAGGTACTGATGCTGTCCTGATCATTTCCTATCTCAGAGCAATAGAAGAAATCACATGAGGATACATGATCAGACTTAGTTTAATTATGTTTTTATACTTATTGGGCTTACAATGGTACATTTTTCTAGTTTCATTAAACATAGTAAGCAAGGAAACATCATTTTTTTAAAAAATAGAATTTCAACTAATAATTGCAATATATTAAATGTATCTATTCCTTATCATTGACTGTCTGTGGTCCATCCATTTAAAAAGGCAATAGTAGAAAATGGAAGAAGAGTAGAAATTGGTCACTCTTTGTTAATTTCACATTTTTATTTTCCTTCCAGAGGAATACCAGTATAATATTGGAAATTTTGAACTCCATATAAGGAATATTAAGTATTGTCTTCTGAAAAAGAGAGGAGACAGCAGGGGACAGTGTCAAGAAATACTCCAAAAAGCAAATGGAGAAATTTCAGCAGTTGGGGGCCATGTAGTTCAGGAGTAACTAATCCCTCACATTTTAATAGTTCCTGAAGTTGTGTTTATAGCAGAAAACACTCATCCGTTTCATCATCATAAACCATTTCATAATGATGGCTAAAGTGCTCTCTATTTAAGAAGTCAGAAAAATTATGATACTTTTCAGAAATGCTTTCATGCATAATAACGACTAAAACTTTGGCCCTTTATAGAAAGTTTTAGTTATTAAGAAAATTCAATTTTGGCCAAAAAAATAATAATCTCCTCTATAAGGCTAATAAATGAAGTTTATTTCCTAATAAGAAGGCTTTTTAGACATTAATCAAGTCAAAGCCAAAGAAAGCTCAGTTTATTATTTCTTTGCAGAAACTAGATTTCATTAATCCACTTAAATGTCTAAGAAAGCTAAGTCAATTTGTACATTAATTTCTAATCTGTTGAAAGGCTGTGCAAAATCTTAATGTAATGTATTTCAGTATCGTTACAATTTACTTGAAATTTAGATTAAATTAGTTATTAAAAAATAAGGACTCTGGGGCTAATTTGGTGCCACACAAAAGTAAGGGTAGTCTCAAAAATAATCTTGAAGTTGATCTAATGGGAGTCTGGTAGTAAAACTAATTGAAATGCAATATATTTAACTGGTCCCCTTATTTATTATGTGCAAGCCTTTTAAAAGTGGAATCTATATTTGTGCATGAGGTTGGTCTATATAGTCAGCTGCACATATTTTATTTTTAGTTGTTGAGGGAAAAAATATAATAGGAGAAGATGGGGGGGAAGCAATCAGGGAATAAAGTAGAATGGATGAATGCAGATAAAGGTGATTTTAATTTTACAGACCAAAGCATGCTTTTACAGACAGAATGCTTTAAGGTGATTTGTATAGCTGGCCGAAGATTTTCCTTTCATTTTTTTGGGGGGGAGGGGGGTGCAATATAGTAAAATGTTTCATTAAAATGCCTGCAGCATTTTTAAATGTAGTGTTCCTTTCTATTAGAAACAAAATCATGTGCATGAATTTTTATTTACTTGAATTCTTTGAATAATTGTAAAAAGAACAAGTAGACCCAGTGCTTAGTAGCTATATGAACTTTATAGCAAGGCATTTAATTTTTCTGGGACTCAGTTTCCCAAACTGTAAACTAGAAACAGTAGTACATGCTTCATCAAATCAGTATGAGAATTTGATGAGAAAATGTAATTACAAATGTTTCCAAGCTCTAGAATAAACAAATATGAACTCATGTTACCGTCACTGGCTTTTCACATAAACAGAGGCTTTATTTCCGATTCACTTGCAAAATAATACATTCATTTTTACGTATACACGTCTATATGCAGAGTTGAGAAAAGGATGCATATGTGTAGTGTAAAACAGGGGTCCTGGGACCAGCAGTTAGTGTAATGTCTATGTTGCTGGACTCCCACATAGTCGACTGTGGTTCACATCCCGGACCCAGCAGCTTAAAACTCACACCGGGCGTGTGTGTGTGCATGCCCAAGATCCTGAGAGGAGAATGGAGGAGAAGGGATTGCGGCATGGCCATCCCCCCTGGGGGGTGATTTCTTGCTTTCTGTCTCTCTGTCTCTCTCTGTCTGTCTGGCAAGCGCACACACCCTATAGCAAAAACCTCTAAAAAAAAATTTTAAAACAAACAAACAAACAAAAAAAAACAGGGGTCTTGGATCAAAGTATTTATAGTCTTAAGTTTCCCTATGAGGTACCAAAGTCAAATGCATTCTGCATCCAGACAGACTAAAGATAGAAATGCCCAAATATAAGATAGGGCACAGTAAGAGTTACCAAAATGGGAAGAGAAAATGTTGCTCTTAAAGGCAATCAAATTCAATTTTAAATTATTGTCCCAATGAACACAGTTATTCCCCAGCCAGTGTGCAACCCCAATATGCTGAAAGAGATAAAAGACATGAATTGATCAGAAAATTGCTAGGGGCTCAGTAGAGTAGCTGACTACAAAAACTCAATGGGTGTTTAGAAAAGGGAGGATTACGAATGAGCTAAGGGATTCGTAAGTCTAAGAGAGAAGAGGGAATTTTAAAGTTACCTTGAAGATTGATTGAGTAATATCTAGGTAGATGGACAGAAGGAAGAGAGGAAGAAAATTGTAAGCCCCTGTGTAATATAAATGAATTTTATATGAAGAACATTACTCTGCACAATACTGAAAGATTGTTAAGGATAAGCAAGAGACATCATTAGAAGACAGAACTTTAGCAAAGATTGAAAGTAAGGGAACATGAATAGGTTGTGCTGGGTATAGGGTGTCACTGCATATGTGGAGGTTTTAGCAAGAAAGTGGTTACAATGGCAGAGTAACCAAACAAGAAGTACTGAGGACGGAAAAACAAAATAAGGAACATATAATTCAACAGGTGAGTTGATTTCAACGAGTAACATAGGAGTAATTTATCATAGAGCAATATTCTGATTTTGGTTAAATTGTCAAAGACATTGAGAGGGCAAAAAGAAAACAGATGAAAACTAGTGCAGATTATTGGATATTCTAAGGTGTCCACCACATCATTGGAGTTATCCAATTTATATTGATATGAATATTTTAATTTTTTCACAACTCTACAAGTTGTAGAAAACTGATAGTAGCATAAACATTTTTTTCCTTAAAGATGCAAATGAATTTTGTCTAGAGGAAATGAATTGATTTCCCTTCCATGGAAGTACTTTTTTTTTTTTTTGAGAGGTTTTTGCTATAGGGCACGTGCGCTCGCCAGACAGAGAGAGACAAAGAGACAGAAAGCGAGAAATCACCCCCCAGAAGGGATGGCCATGCTGCAATCCCTTCTCCTCCATTCTCCTCTCGGGAACTTGGGCACGCACGCACACGTGGCTGGCATGAGTTTAAGCCACCGGGTCCAGGACATGAACCATGGTCTACTACATGGGAGTCCAGCGACATAGCCATTACGCTAACTGTTGGTCCCATGTCATGGAAGTACTTTTAAATCTGTTTAAAAATTAATTTCAGGGGCCAGCAGATGTCATGGTGGTTAAAGTGTTAGACTACCACATGACCAACTATGGTTCAAGTCCTGGACCTTGCAGTTTTCTTTCTCACTTTCCCTCTCTCACCCTCCCTTTGTCTCTCTCTAGTGAGTATATACACCATTTGACAGATTAAATAAAAATAATCAATAAAATTAAATAATTAGTTAAAAATCAATTTCAATATTTCTCATTTCCTACATATAGTGTCTGCTCTTTTCATTCTCCTTAGAATCAATTATTATTACTTTACCAGTTCCTTCATGTAAACAATTCCTTCATACATTCCTAGGGCTGCTGTCCCAAAGCACTACAGCTTGAATTAAAACAAAACCATTTTTTTTTTTTTTTTTTTTACAGTTCTGGATGCTGGGATTTTGAGATCAAGGTGTCAGAAGAGCCATGCTCTCTGAAGGATCTAGGGAAGAGTCTCTTTTTCTCATTTCAGGTGGTTGCTGGCACCACTTGGTCTTCCTTAAGTTGTAGCTGCACCATGCCAGTGTGGCTGCATCATCACGTGGCCTTCTCCTCTGTGCCTATGTCTCACGTGGTCTTCTTCTAAGGACACCAGGCATTTCATTTAGGGACCATCTACTCCAGTATGACCTCATTGTAATTTAACAGTATCTGCGAAGACCCCACTTCCAGAGAGGTTTCACATTCACAGGTATCAGAGGTCAGAAGTTCAATACGTCTTTTTTTAAGCTCACTTATTTATTTCTTCAAAGAGAGGGAACTGGAGATATCCCATAAAATCTGTGCGCCACAATCCACCCCAGGCCCCATCTTGGGTATGTGCGCCCAGGGCATGAACCCAGGGCACTCCCACCTACAGTTTTATTACTGTTGAAGCACCATCTGGCCAGTATTGGGAAGGGTTCTACAGAGCAAAAGAACCAACAGGAATAAAATATATGTAAAAGGAAAAAAAAAAATATATAAAAGAACCAACAGGAATAAAATATATGTAAAAGGAAAAAAAAAATATATATATATATATATATATAAAAGAAGGGATTTGTTAAAAGAATTATCTCCCACAATCACAAGATAGAGAAATCCCTCGTTAGGCTACATGCAGAGGAAAGAAACTGCTGAAATACTCCAAAGCAGGGAAACTGGTACAGTCCCTTGCAGACTGAGGACTGAGGGGTGCTCCAGACTCCACAGGCCTGCTTGCTCTAAGGTGACCACTGGAAACCTCATCTGGCACAGTGGCTGCAATTGGAGTCACCACTTGGTTCAGCTTGTAATAATCCTCTGTTACTGTTCCAGATCCTTCTGTCTTCTGTCTTCTGTCTTCTGTCTTCTGTCTTCTGTCTTCTGTCTTCTGTAGAGGCAGCATAGACCAGTTACAAGAAGATATGGTTCCTCTACATTTTCCAAATCCTCAATGGTGACATGAATTCCTCCAGGGGTACAATATTGTTTTTGATTTGACATTTTCTTAGGGAGAGACAGTTCTAATAGCTTCTGTTTGAGTTTTCCCACCATCATAGCCTTCGCTGCATAGGTTACAGAACCATTACGGGGACTCTGTCTTCTGCTACATACGTCCATTCCACGTAAGCATTCTAGAACTGAGGAAATAACCACAGGGTGTGTTCAGAGACTCAGTGGACCCATTAAGTCAAGCTTGAGCCCAACCTCCATTAATCATTTGACTTCCATAAGCCTCCACTGGAACTAGAGGGTCATAGTGACATATTCAAGGCCAGTTCAGAGCAAGTGTCCAATAGCCCCTCAAAAACCTGATTATTTCTCTTTCGCAAAGGCACAGTTACCACAGTGAAAGGTTAGAGGCCTCTTTGGTGAAGGATGGCAGAAAGATTGACTATATAAATTTCTGTCAGCATTCCAAGGTCCTTCCTCAAGAGAATGTGGCTTCTTCTTTATTTAAGGGGCTCTGAGTCTAAAAACTGACTCAGGTCTAACAATTGATTAAGGAATTATGATTTTCTGTTTTTATTATTCAAGTTAGACTTTCGTCATTTGACCCGGAAGTTATCTTTTTCTATGTATCAAATATAGAATTAGTAGGCGTCCATCTACTTCACTTCTAGGAAGACCATGATTAATTAGCCAATGCCATAAAGCAATGCAAACCATTCTATCTGATTGTCACTTTGCCTCTGTTGCCCATGAGGGTGACTACACCCTACACGCCTGTGGCAGTTGAGCGTGGCCACTAGACCCCTGTCACCCCAGGCTCCAATTATTCCCATTGCATGGAGGTTTTCCAACTGAGCAACTGTGGTTCCTGTAATATGTCATTAATTAGCAATTCGGTAAAAGAACCATAGGTTACAGAACCATTACGGGGACTCTGTCTTCTGCTACATATGTCCATTCCACGTAAGCATTCTAGAACTGAGGAAATAACCACAGGGTGTGTTCAGAGACTCAGTGGGCCCATTAAGTCAAGCTTCTTCCTACAAGAAATGTTACCCCTCTTTCTTTATATATGTTCCACAGCTAAAATCTAACATTTTTAAAGAAAGGTTTAATATCTTTCATCATTTTAAAGCCAGCGTATAATATAAAGTCTGGCACATGAGCATGCACCTGATAAGGTTTGTGGGACTTAAATCATAACAGGAATAATTTATTTCACCCCTATTTGTTTACATTGCGAACAATCTGTCTAGGATGGATTTCTAGACACATCTAGAAAGTGTTCTTTAACCAATTTTCATTCTTTGTAACAATTCACCATAACAAAGTTGGATTTTTTTCAAATACAAAGGTTGCCGTTGTTCTGGTTGTGAAGTACAAGCTACTGGATCAAATAAGAATAGAGAAGAGGGACCAGCAGTTGGCATAATGGCTATGTCGCTGGACTCCCATGTGGTCGACCGCGGTTCGAGTACTGGACTTGGTGGCTTAAACTCACGCCAGACACATGTGAGTTCATGCCCAGGATCCCAAGAGGAAAATGGAGAAGGGATTTCTGCATGGCCATCCCCCCCTGGGAGGTGATTTTTCACTTTCTGTCTCCCTGTCTCTCTCTGTCTTTCTGGTGAGCACACACGCCCTATAGCAAAAACCTCTCCAAAAATAACTAACTAAATAAATAAAGAAAGAAGAAGAGAGAAGAAACAGTAAGCCTATACAAAATATCAGAGGAAGAAAATTCAAAATTTCATGATAAACACTAGGAAAGTTGAAGGAAGATTCTAGCATGACACCAAAGTCTAGGACAATTAAAATAAGAATAAATCGGTGTCCCTTTCATCTGATGGGACATTAACTGTCCAATAATAAAAAAAGTCACTGTTTACAGGAAGGGTAGTTGAAGAACTCTGTGATATTAGACTATAATAAAGATGCATTTGAGTTAGGCTCCTGGCTCTCAGCTCCCAACCCATGGAATCACTGAGGTGGTAGAAGTGTCATTTTTAATGTTAAATTCCTGGTGACTAGGGACCCCTAGAACCCCTAGATAGATTTAGGATGGGAGCTGATCACCAGAAAGACTAAGGCATGACTATAGGTTTAGGTCTTTCCACCCTACTCTCCAACCTTGGAGGCAGGGAAAGGCCTGAGTTGAGTTTATTATTAATGGCCAATGATATAACCAATCTCTGCCTATGTAATGAAGCTTTCCTAAAACCCAAAGGACAGGGCTCAGAGAACTTTCAAGTTGCTGAGCATGAGACGATGGGAGAGAGGTATACCTGGGAAGCTGTGAGCTCCTTACCATAGGCTTCACCCTGTGTACCATTTCCATTTGGGTGTTGACCTTTTTAATATCCTTTATAATATCCATTTTGATAAATGGATAAATGTGTTTCCCTGGGTTCTATGAACTTCTCTTGCTAATTAATCAAGCTCTTGGAAGTGATCTTAGGAACTTTTGCTCAATAGCCACCGAGTCAGAAACATGGGATACTACCTAAATCTTGAGATTGGCATTTCAAGTGAGAGACATTCTTGTGGAATTGTATCCTTGACCTGTGGGGTCAGATGTCGTCTCCAGGTAGATAGGACTAGAATCAAACTGAATAAAAGGATACCCGGCTGTGTGCAGTAGAGAATTGCTCTGTGTGTGCAGAGAAATCTCTACACATTTAGGGTCAGATGTTCTGAAAGTTTGGAGAGCGCCAAATGATGTGTGAGAGTAGAAAAAAAAGTTGTTTTGTTTTGTTTTGTTTTGTTTTGTTTTGTTGTATCAGAAATAAACTGATCACCTTTTAAAACCAGAGGGGCTTGGAGTTAAGCCTCTTTATTGTACAACATGTTAACTAATTTATTAGAGAAGTTAATTAGCCAAGTCACATAATCCAGCCAATGAAACATCAGGGCTTTAGACTCCCAATACAATGGTCTTGTAATTAAAACTAGCTTTCTCCCCATGAACATTTCTTCAAGTTTTGTGCTATTAGCAGGGCTTCTTTCACATCAGCCCCTCTCATCTACTCTCAAGTAATAAAGAGAACACATTAATACATACCCGAACTGGCAAGTGGTGCAAAGAACACAGTTTTTCATGCTGTGATGACTGTACCAATGGCAGCGTCAGTCTCTGCCTGCCTTTTGTATGAGGTAAGCTTTCATCCGTCATTGCACTACTGGCTAGGATCAGAGGGAAGGCATACGTGACTGCTAACTTCAGAGGTGGCAGTGCATGCGTTCTTTATTTTTTGAGATCCATTTTCCACCCCCTTTCTATCTTCTTATGTGTCCCAAGTGGTGAAAATCAACAATTTGTAGCACCCTGATTTTTTTTATTTTTGGAGAGGTTTTTGCTATAGGGCACGTGCACTCGCCAGACAGAGAGACATAGAGACAGAAAGCAAGAAATCACTCCCCCGGGAGATGGTCATGCCACAATCCCTTCTCCTCCATTCTCTCAGGATCTTGGTCATGCACGCACACGTGCCCTGTGTGAGATTAAGCCACCGGGTCCGGGACTCAAACTGCAGTTGACTATGTGGGAGTCCAGCGACATAGCCATTACGCTAACTGCTGGTCCCAAGCACCCTGATTTCTTATTCTCTGGTTCTCAGTGGATTTGGTCAAAGGAAGGCTTGGGTCAGAGACCAGAAGTAAGTAAAGAAAAGGTTAGGGTACTGGAATAATTTTTTCCCACTTTCTCTCCCCATGTCCGTACCTCCCCACCTCCATGTGTACACCATCCATGATTTCAGGCATTGCCTCAATCCCTGCCTGACTATGGCTCCTAAGATGTGGTGCTTTCTTCCTAAGTTGCTTTGTCATCCAGACTTCAGTACCTTCCTTCCTTCTCAGCCTTTTCAGACCCAGCAGTAATAACAGCTTTTCATTGTGGATTATCTTGGGTTGCCTTCATCTCGGGCTTTGGTTCCCTCGTCCCTGCCCACACTGCCATAAATTGTTCTTTCACTGAAATCTTCAGTTGAACCATCTGAATGGAATGCCATTCCGCACTGGGACACAGACTGACATTGTGATCAGTCAATACACTTCAACGTTAGTCAACCCTGAATTTTAGGGATAACTTAAGCGCATATGCTTATAATCATAAACCACTTACAGCTCACTGCTTGTGGGGAAAAAACAGCTTAATAAAAGGTTAAAATTCTAAGTCAATGGTTCCAGATGGATTTCATCACAAAACTCTTAGATCTTCTTCTTATTAAATTTACATTTTTTTATGTTCCACATACTCTTTTCACTTTCTAAAAATCTTTCATCTTTTCTTATGACATCTTAATGAATCATAGGTCTGTTTTTATTATAAAGGTCCTCAGTGTAATAGGCGGTCTAAGAAAAGCATATGTAATTATGTAGAATTACACAATCTATGTCTTCCAGGACCACGCAAGCACATACATCAGCTATGGAAGTGGTCAGAAGACCACTCATGACTTCTAGTTACCCAAGTAATAGCTTTTTTGCAAACTGCCTACATATCTACAATATGTATTTCTGGGGAAAATATTATAGGTAGGGCACCTATCAAATATTTAGATAGAAAATCATTTTCAATTGAACCTCCTGATATCTGAGTCTGTGGGAGCCCTGGTCACCTAATTAGAAAATCAAGTTACTTTTATTACTTTCACTTAGGTTTTTTTTTGGGGGGGGGAGGTTTGTTTGGTTGGTTTTTGGTTTTGTGTTTGTTTGTTTGTTTGTTTGTTTGTTTTTGTGTTTGATGAAATAAGACTTGATTCTCAATTTCCAATCTAGATTTAATGCCAAAGTGAAAAAACATAATGCCCATGGGGATGTTAACAAGAAGAAAAAATTAAATAACATAAAGGATCTAAAAATGTTTTCCTTTAGACTTTTCCACTCTACCTCCTTATACCTTCTCCTATGTTAGAATTTCCATCCTGACCATCTCCTTAACTGTAACAATATAGAAGACAAGCTTTCTGGGCTAGTGCTTTGTCTAAGAGAGTTGAATTACAAATGTGTTAATATCTCTTCCAGCTTTTTAAATCTTCTTCTGTCTATAAAATGACATTTCAGTCTTTACCATCCCAGGAGGATGACCTGAGTGATTCACAGTTTCACAAGAAGGAACTGCCTGAGGATAGAGAAGGGTGGGGTTCACTGACAGGAATGCTTAGGGACTCTCAATAATTATACACACTCTTTTACCAATAGCACACTTCATTCAAATATTTGTCTATGTCCCCCGTCATATAAGTATGGTGAGAGAACATAAACAATGTGTAATTTTGATTTTATTGTGAATACTTTCCTCAGAATATTTCTGTTCTCCCTACATATTAATAATAATGAGGCAAATATCTCTTTTCTCATTTCTTAATGGAACTCTTTGATATAATGCCCCCCCCCAGATGCGTTTAGATTGGTATCTGAATTTCCTCATAAATTCCAAGGGGGTTCATGTTCACCTTTAACTTTATAAAACATATAATTATTTCATTATCCTTTAACTATTAATCTCTCTGACCACTTGGTAAATTTCTCTCAGAACATCTATTGATGGGTTTTCGGTCAGCATTTGACTAAATTTAGTCATCTTTGAGTCTTCATTCTGTAGTGTGTTGAGCTACTCTCCCTGATCAACTTTTCCAGCTGTTTTGTGCACCATCATCATTGGGGGCATCAGAGGCCTCTCTCTGAATCCTACAGAGATATCCCTTACTGTTGGGGAATACAAGGAGTTCTACCCCGCAGCCCCTCATGCCTGTTAAGGTAGGAAACAGAAGATGACTGCTTAATTTAGGGAAAGGAAAGGGGAATACCACATAACCCTACCTCCACTAGCATCCCTGTTAAGATGATCAGGATTCCGTTAAATCTACCTGTCACATTGAGGCCACTGGAAAGACAGTTGATATCGATACTGAACTTTGTTAGTATCTGCTCAAGTCCTTATAGTCCATGACTGAGGCTGGCTGAGAAAAGGGCTTGGAGGAGCCTAAGTAGTTAGTCAAGGAGAGAATCTTTGTCAACATCTTCCTTTACTCTCTCCCTCCTCTTTCTCTGCATTTTCCTCCGCCCCTCACTTCTTTTATGTGGTTCCTCTTCTTCCCTCTTCAGTGTCCAGGTCTCCTTTTCCAAATCCCTTCCTTATGAGGTTCCCCATGGTGCCTAAGACAAACACAGCTAGACCTTAGTTAAAGCAATAAAAGATTTTATTTGACAATTATGGACAATAGGGCAAAATCTGAGTTCCATTCCTATTCGTGAAAAGATGATTGAGTGTTTTAAAAGAAGAGTGAAAGTAGGATTGAGAATGATGGAGGCTGGAGCAGAGTCAGGAAAAGTGCAAAAAATTATTTAAAAATGCGGTGGGGGAGTAAACAGCTTATGCGAATGACTGCTTATCAAAATAATATTAGGTTCCTACCCTCTCCCCAAAGCTATAAAACAGGGGTCCTATCTTAAATTTACTGAGACAAATAGTAAATTGTTTTGACAACCTTGATTTTTTCTCTGGCAGGCAGACACTCTAAGGGGAACTAAGGTCATCTAAGGAATGTGGCTTGAATTGCTTTTATTTTTCAGGGGCTGAGCTTCTGTCCAAATGTTAAGGCTATATAATATACAGTTTAGTTATTGATTTTCCCCATAATCTAATAGTTACAGGAATGAATTCCTTGTTTGTTTGAATGTGGAAATTTGGGAGGTACTTTTATACATTATACTCAGCTATGCTGATTAGATATTTTTCAACAGCCCTCTTCAGCACATGGGGTTATAAAATCTTACCTCAACCAAGGATGACTTTAGACCAAAGGGTTTACACTCAGTCATTCTTTCCACAGAATGTCCCAAGGTCGTCCTTTCTAACAATCTTAAGACTGCAAGTTTAACTCACTGATTGACTTTCATGGCTCCCAAACTTTATTACAAGATCCTCTATTCCTATTCCATTGTCTGTTTTATTTTTCTTTTCAATTCTTAGTTCTATTTTTTTCTAATTATTTCCCCAAGAAATGAGTCATGATTTAGTGGAACTGAAATGTTCTCAGCTCTGGAAAAGTAAATAGCAGTAAATCCTGAAATAAATGTTGCTTCTGAGAGGAGTTACATAACTGCTACTCCAGTCTCAAGAAACCTGGGCAGAGACAAGTAGCAAGGATTTAACAGAAGGTTGAGAGAGGACTTTAACGTTAGTTTTCACAGAGGGACCCAAGGGAGAAAGAACTGATGGAATCTGTCTTTGGCGCAATCACTTGGACCAGCTTTGAGCCGTTTATGAAAAATGGCTTACAGTCAGAAGATAGGTTACTATTTCTAAGAGATTCTAGGCAGAAATACTGCCACTTCAGACTAAGGTGACCTAGAGTCGATAAGAGCCTCGTTCTTCCTTTCTGCACAGAACCTGGCCCATCTCTGGCCCTTCCAGGATCCCT
Organism: Tupaia belangeri chinensis; assembly: GCF_000334495.1. Lineage (NCBI taxonomy): Eukaryota > Metazoa > Chordata > Mammalia > Scandentia > Tupaiidae > Tupaia > Tupaia belangeri. The sequence goes on from NW_006209381.1 coordinate 75,104, forward strand.
GGACAGTATTTTTGGCGTGCACATTGATGATCTGATCATGTGTTCATTGTGGGCTGGGCCTCCACCCGCTTTGGCTCTACACTTCCTGCAGCATCATGGAAGAGGCAGAACAGAAAAGAAAGTCGGATACCAACTGGGATCACAAATGATGACAGGTGTGTGAATCCCCACAGTGTACCTCCATCAGACAGCAGAAATGCTCAGGGGGAGCTGTGATGAGTTTGTGTGAGGAGCTGGAAGTAAATCTGGAGATTGCAGGTTCTTGAGATCAACAGACTTCTTTCATGTCCATTTCTGGGTTAGGATTGCTGATGTTCCGGTAATAACCATCCACTAGCAGAGAGGATTCAGAGTTGGACTAGGCTACTCTAGGATGGTTCTGTGTGGATGTTAGTTAGAATCTTTCAAATCTTTTCATAAGTGTATTTACCAGTAGTTCCAATTTAAGTATGTTATTGCAAAAATAAAATGATAAAAACATGATTTCAGGGTTTAAAAGGACAGGAAGTAAAGATGGAGATTTGCTCTAGAAAAATTATCTAACTGGAAACATCTACTCAAGAGAGAAGAAATTTATAAGGAAAGGGAGCTCAAAAGGAACTGATGACATGTTGCATCAGGCGAATGTGGCTTCAGATGAACTGTTCTGAAAACTAGAAAGAAAGCCATAACACAATCAGGGACCCCATTTTTGCAATAGTTGCCAAATATGAGTGCATGTCAGAATCACCCAGGCCACTTTCAAGCCCATTCTTTTTAGATGTATTTTAGTGAAGATGCCAGGGCATTTCTAAATGCTTTGGGTTCAGTGGGGAGAGTTCATAGCCAAGGTATTTGTAAGTCTTCAGCAGAGTTTAATAAAGAAATGGAATAATGAATCCAAGAACATCACTTGATAGTAAATCAAATGATAAATAACATCAAGCGAATTGGTTATATGATGTTAGAGCATTACAATGTTTACAGATCATGACTGTTAATAGAGCGTCATGTGAAAGAACTAGTTTTCTGGGGCCATACTGCCTATATTTAAACCTTGTCTGCATCAGTTTCTGATTGGGTGCTCTCATTTTCTCTGTCTGTAAACTAGGCATAGTAATAGCATCAATATCAGAAGGTTAAATAATGATTATTAATAATTATTAACTAATTAATTATTAATAATTATTAACTAATTAATAATTATTAACTAATATACAATATGTAGAATGCATAGGCACATCTGCACATAGAACCTCAATTTTTTTAATTTATTTCTTTGAAAAAATGAATCATTACGATGCTGAAAGTAAAGAAATAAAATTTAAAATATGAAAAATCTCTACTACCATCCTTAAAACTTCATCTACATTATAGTCTTTCTCATAAGTTTTCTAGTAAGAAGGGAAGGACATTACAAGCCCATTTTTATCAGACTTATTTTAATCACGTACAATGAAAACAACTGGAACATTTCTGTTTCTGGTTCAACAAGGAGGGATTATAGCCAAGGTGTCTGCTGTAACTCTTAAGTACCTATGGTTGGGTGATGTCAATACTGGAATACTTGTGCATCTGCCATTATTTGGGAACAGTAGCATGTGGCAAGTGAAAACATGCAACCTTCACATGGCCGTGGTTATGAATCAGGAAACGGGGAATTAAACAAAAGCAGAAAAGCAGATGTTGGAGCTAAGTCAGAAGTCAGTAGAAGACCTCACAGAAAGATAGGATGACTCATGGTTCTGTGCCTCCTAGAACAATGTCCAATAACAAGTCACCACATTAAATGTCTGATCCAGGAGATCAACAAAGTGGACTTGGATTTTTCAAAGACGTTTTAATAGGCAAAAAGGAGGTATGATTGAGAGATCCAGGATGACTGGAATACCCAGGGTTACAGTTGGTTTTTGTTTTTGTTTTTTTGTTTGTTTGTTTGTTTGTTTTTATGGGGGGACGGGGAAGGAAAAAGATCTTCCTTACATTTGTATGTTTTTTGTTTTCTGTTTTTTTTTTTAACCTTCTAATAGGCTCTGGAATGTGAACCAGTGCCAAGAAAATTGGAGTGTACTCCAGTTCTAAAAAGATATATAATTTAACTAGCAATAGGTAGATAAATAGATAGATAGATAGATATACATGGATAGATGGATAGATGGATGGATGGATGGATAGGTAACATATTATTTAATACAGAGGCTATCAAGGTATTAACTTCAATGAGAAATAGCACTATCGCACTGACTTCATAAAATTTTCTCATAATTTGGAGAAAAAAAATCTCACCTGTACTCTACCTTCTTTCTTTAAAAAAAAAATGACTAAAGTTGGGGCCAGCAGGTAGCATAGGGGTTACATTGCTGGACTCCCACATGACCAACTATGCTCGAATCCCAGACCCAGTAGCTTGAAACTCATACTGGGTTCATGTGCACATGTGCGCAAAGCCCTAAGGAGCATGGAGAAGGAATTTAGGTGTGGCCATGTCCCCTGGGGAGGGGCATTTCTTGCTTTCTGTCTCCCTCTGTCTTTCTGGTGAGCACATGCACCCTGTAGCAAAAATTTCTCTTTCAAAAAAAAAAAAAATTGCTGAATTGATCAGGGCATCACATCATGCTAATCACTATACTGAGACATGTATGCACTGCCATGAGATCTGTGTGCCTACCTGCAAATCCAGGGTTAGCTCACTGTCTGTGTGGTCTGATAAGGAAGCGAGTCTCAGCAAAGAAGAGTGAGCTTCCTGCAATCACGTCCACCAAGTGGCGTTGTAGTTCAGCCTGGCTGCAGCCTGAGTCGTTACCAAGCTCCCCTCAAGGTGAGTCTTGTATTTTGTCAGTGGACGCCAACCCTCTATACACATGAACAGCATCAAGACAGTTTTCATGAATTCCAGGGCCCAGGCCACACCTAGCACCATTTCATGAAGACTCTCCCGGGCAGGACACAGACATTTGTGAGTTTTCAAAGTTCCAGGAGATTCTGACAAGCAGATAAGGTTAGGGACAAATCTCATATATTCTCCTCAAACAAAATGTCACAGCCTTGAATCTTGTTCTTTATGGAAAATGGCCACAGAGAATCTGTGGTTCTCATGGTCTCTAATTTTCAAAAGTGAGAAAAGTATTTGAGGATATTGTTGTACGAATTTACTTCGAACCGTTTTTCAAAACTCTGAAAGGCTCCTAAAGAGATATAATCCTGGGACCAGCTGTTGGCATAATGGCTATATCACTGGACTCCCATGTCATCGACCGCATTTTGAGTCCTGGACCCAGTGGCTTAAACTCATGCTGGGTGCGTGTGGGTGCATGCCCAAGATCCCAAGAGGAGAGTGAAGGAGAAGGGATTGTGGTGTGGCCATCCACTCTGGGGGGTGGGGGGGGGATTTCTCACTTTCTGTCTCTCTGTCTCTCTCTGTCTTTCTGGTGAGCACATGCGCCCTATATATAAAAAATAAATAAATAAAAAATAAACTCTTAAAAAAAAATGTGATGCAATCCTGATGCTTGTTTCCCACCAGCATTTTTTCCCTTGGTTCATTACATTTTGCTTGAATGCTATGAATTAGAGAACTTCAGCAGTAAGTAAATGTATCATTCTCTATATGATGGTTAAGGACTGGGGATTTGAACGAGCACGTCTAGGTTTGAATCCTGGCTCCATCACTAAGCTTGGGCCACTTTTGTGCCTCAGTTTTATTATTTATAGAAGGGAATCAATAACAATACCCAACTTGCAGATCCACGTCAGAGTTAAATTGCATGCAAAAAAGTTCTAGAATAGTGACTGATATATAATAAAAACGCAGTGCTTTTCAGCTATTATTGTTCTTACTTTTTATGTAACAAGAGAAAGCAAGAGAACTAGTTTCCCCCTCTTGCATACACAGTCTCTAATGAAATAAAGAGCTCTAATTTCACCTATAGTATTTTCTCTTTAAATTTGAAAGGTCATTCTTTTCTCATAAAAAGTAGGCTCTTAATTGCTGCCTTGTTGTTACTGGAAAACTTCCCGTAAGCTTCTTTTATATTTTTGCCATTGAAAATGTTGTTGTTGTGTTTTTTGTTTGTTTGTTTGTTTTTGAGAGGATTTTTCTATAGGGCACATGCACTCACCAGAAAGACAGAGAGAGACAGAGAGATAGAAAGTGAGAAATCAAATCCCTTCTCCTCCATTCTCCTCTCAGGATCTTGGGCATGCACGCACATGCACCCAGCGTGAGTTTAAGCCACTGGGTCTGGGACTCGGACTGTGGTCGGCTACATGGGAGTCCAGTGACATAGCTATTACGCTAACTGCTGGTCCCTGCCATTGAAAATAAACTTAATACTGGGTCTGGATCCACTCTTCTGACCTGAGATTATTAGGACTCACCTATTTTTGTTGTTTTTAACAGCACTAGAGCAATTCTGTTCTATTCCAGAATAGACACAATACTTAATGGAGAAAAGCTGTAAGTCTCATGTAGCATATAGAGCTTAAGTCTAAATAATATATATATTATATCATCGCCTGCCTCTCACCAGGATCAGAATTCAGGGACCTGCATTAGCAAGCTTCCTCCCAGCTTGTGTAGAATAGAGACCTGCTAGGGATACAATGGACATGCATCTGGCTTTCTGCCGTGTACATTCCACAAAATCTTAGTTATTACCTGACACAGCAATGTTTATATCATAACCGAACAAGGTCCTTAAATTCGGTGAACACTATAATGCGTGCATTTGGCAACTGCACTCTCCCTTTTTCATCTGTATATCTCAGCCTGAAGGCTGTAGAGTTCTTTTTGAGTAACAGAATGTTTTCTATACATTTTTTTCATATCTCTCTGCCACGGTTTATTTTGCTTAAACCATTTATTTTCTTCCTCTGACAATTTCTTTCAACATATACTACTCCATTTCACCACTGAGGGGTACACTTTCAAAGAAGGCTGAGTGAATTTTAAAAGAAAAGCCAAAAAACAGATAAGAGATGTTCTCAGAGGACTGATCAAATTTCAGAGACTGTCCATACATTCTTGGTGAACCAGGAAGTCCAAAGTTTTGTAAGGGATCAAAAGAGAGAAAAAGGGACCAGCAGTTAGCGTAATGGCTATGTCACTGAGCTCCCATGTAATTGACTGCAGTTCGATTATACCACAGCCCTGGACCTGGTGGCTTAAACTCATGCCAGGCACATGTGCATGCGTGCCCAAGATCCCGAGAGGAGAATGGAGGAGAAGGGATTATGGAGGAGAAGAGATTACTGCGTGACCATCCCCCGGGCGGGTGATTTCTTCCTTTCTGTCTCTCTGTCTCTTTGGCGTGCACACATGCCCTATAGCAAAAACCTCTCCAAAAAAAAAAAAAAGAAGAAAAGTCATTTGATAAGACAACATGTAATATTCTCTGAAAGTTCAGATGCACCTAATTGATGAAGGATTTGTGATGAGTCAGTCTTTGCGCAGAGGGCCAAGGTCTGTGGTGAAGGCAGACTGGTACCTTCTCACTGTGGGCCCAGTCAGAGGTTTTCACAAAGCAAAGTTGGGATAAAGCTTCTTGTTACTGGGAAATTGACTGCTTGGCACTAGCGAAACTTGTCACACATCATAAATTCAGTGCCCAGGAGTGAGTTGTGCACATTTGGAAAACACATCAAGCATTAAGCGGGGCCTCAGTACATTAACATGTCTTGGTAACCCTAAACACTTCATGTAACTTCCAAATTTCTCCACATCACACATAGCGAGCAGCTTGACTAACACATTTAAATAAGAGACTCGTATTCTATTTATATATGTGTGTGTGTGTGTGTGTGTGTGAGATGCCATCATCTCCATTGTTATGCATGCAGTGGTAGTCTTCTTAACTTTATAAAACCTACACTTGTATCCATTCTTTTATGTACATTTATATGATGAGAAAACTCTTACAGTTTATTATTCTAGTATTCAAAGCCAAAATTCCTTTTCTAAGACATTAGACATTTACCACCTTACAATAAAGCCCAGCCTACCTTTCATTGTGTTCATAAATAGGAAGGACCTGGTACTTTTTTTTTTTTTTTTTGAGAGGTTTTTGCTATAAGGTGCGTGCGCTCACCAGACAGACGGAGATAGACAGGGAGACAGACAGGGAGGATGGCCACGCCACAATCCCTTCTCCTCCATTCTCCTCTCGGGCTCTTGGGCACGCACGCACACACGCCCGGCGTGAGTTTTAAGCCACCGGGTCTGGGATGCGAATTGCGGTCGACTATGTGGGAGTCTAACTGCTTAGACCTGGTACTTTTACACTTAAGGACAAAGATGTATATAATAGGGTTTTATACTAGAACAGACCTGAACTACTGCTCCCAGCCCAGTATTTTGTGATGCAAACAATCTTCGGCCATGAAAGAAGTGGAAAAACAATCCACTAACTCAGTGGTCTTCAATTTTTGAGTGTTATGACCTGTTTAATGGAACCACTCAGAGTCCCAGTTTCCTAAACTCTAAATAGAGTAGCATCAAACACCTCTTCCTCAAATAATTGTTATGTGGGTAAAATGATACAATAAAAGTAAACATATTTTCTAAACTGTATGAAGATGTACCTTAGTAACATTATTATTTCTGATCCTAATAATACCAACAACTATATGATTTTTTTGGGGGTGGGTAGGTTTTTGAAACAAAAACAGAGAGACAGAAAGTGAGAAATCACTCCCCGGGGGGGGGAAGGCCATGCCACAATCCCTTCTCCTCCAGTCACCTTTGGGGTTATGAACACACATGTACATGCATCCTATATGAGCTTTTAAGCCACTAGGTCCAGGACTCAAACTGCAGTCAACTACATAGAAATCCAACAACATAGCCATTAAGCCATCTACTGGTCCTCAATTCCTTCATTTTCAACCCAGTTGTTTTCATAGTCCGGTAGACTCTCTAAGATCCATTGCTCATTTCTCCTTTGGTTTTCAGTATTTTCAATTACATTAAATACAATCCATCAGCCCAACCAGAATTCTTTCTTCAACACAGGAAAAATGGATACATCTTTAATCAACAGAGACTCATAAAACAATGTCAACATGTTATCATATTATGCCTCTCTCCAGAGATGAGTAATTCACATTTTTTACTTCTTGACACTATTTCTCTTCCTGCGTCATGAGTAGCTTTTGTTCCTAGTCATGGGAGTATACTTTGTGAGTTTTCTGTGTCTCTGGTCTACTCATAGGCAAAAACAGTTCACTATCTCATTGCTCTCTTGAGGATAACTTGGAGAGAAATCCCTTGAAGCAATTCTGAAGACTTGCCAAACGCGAGGTATTTTCTAAATTCTCCATGATGATCATACTAGATAAACTTGAAATCGTGCCAACCAAAAGTGGCTTCGCTTCAGTAAATTCACTGATTCGTCAAATTATATGTAAAGAAAAGGCAGGAATTTCAGACTTTCACTGGTTGATTTTAATTGTATCCATTCCTTTTAGCCATTGTTTGGACAGCAGCTGCAACACAGTGACTTAATTTTTACTGGCCATCCATGGCTCTGTGTTATTATCAGTCTCTGGATAGCTGTTTATATTTCATTATTCTTCTTTATCTTCTATCTCAAATATTATTCCTCTTCCTTCAATTCATCCACATTGGTACATTTACTGTGTGCATAAATTAGTTTACCTATATGTATTGCAATGTAGCTGTGATACCAATATAGTTTTGGCTTATAATTTATATAAAATGATTGTTCTGTTGTTTTTTTTAACCTCAACATATTTTGGAGATCTGTTTGTGTTGTAAAATGCAAATCTATCGTGTGCCTTTTGGTCACTGTCCAATAATACGGTTCGGTTGAGGACACATCTCACGTGTCACTACCTATCATCCTGATGTACTTGAAACCTGAGGAAGAGATAAACTATGATTGCTACACAGCAGGTACACTGACTCTGCTCTCCCCAGTGGGGACTAGGAACTTAGCAATAGTTAATGAGGGTTAAGAGTAGAAAAATGATTCCTTTTTTCCAACTGAAAAAATAGAGTAGAGAAACATCATTCAATTGGACCACTTAGCTGAAATGGACATAGGGAACAAGACTGTTTCCCAGGACTCACTGTAGCTGTTCTAGTCCTCTGTCATGATGGAAGTCCCGCAAGCCTGGCTTTCACAGCCTACCCTATCAAGTCAGCCATGAAGCTAACCAACATTTGAGAGAAATGAAGCCTTATTGACTTGATTCACATCACGATTTTACCCTCTTTATTTTCCATTTTCCATCCAGTTTGCTACCCCATGCCCATGTTGCTGACATGGTTTTCTCCACGCATATTGAATCTGACACCTGACAATTCTCTGGCAGGTCTCACGTAATCTCCTCCCATCTGTGATATGCATCTACTCTTTAGACCATTGCATTAAGCTACTCTAGGGAACAACCCAGATGTTTCAAATTTAAGCTTGCGGACCATCTCCAATAATCAATATTTTGGTTGAGTTCGCTTCATTAAAAGGAACAGAAAAATATGGATCAAATGAACAAAATTTACAGTAATTAGTTGTCAAGGTTTAGGAGATATGAATAGTACAACACTGCTCCCTAGCATGGAAAATCAATGGATAGTATATTACTTTCCAAAAATCTGATTAGCCTTCTCTAATTGTACTAGCATAAATCCACCAGAGATTTATTACAATACCCTATATTTCATCTTTAGTGCTCATATTAGACAATTTGATTCATTGTTCTACATTTTCAGTAATCCTTTAAAATTTTCTGAAAATGAACTCATTTCATTGTGGTATTTCACCACAGATTTTTCATCCCTAGGTTTTCCAGTAATGAGGTTATACCCAGAAATCAACATAGGCTTCAAGAATACAAACAATGTTACATAAAAGGAAGTTTTAATAATTTTAAATGGGATGGGAATGCAAAACTCCTCTCACGATCTACGGCAAACATGCTAGTTACCATGTCGCAGAGGCAGACCCCGCTTTGTGCTAATTGGTTATAATCATCACTTTTTAATTGTGTTTGCTATAAGGAGTATGCACTCACCAAAGGGAGAAAGAGAATGAGAAAGAGAGAGAGAGAAAGAAAGTGATAAATCACCCCTGGGGTAATGACCACATTGCAACCCCTTCTCCATTCTCCTCCTGGGATGTTAGGCATGCACACACATGTGCCAGGCATGATTTTCAAACCACCAGGTCCAGGAGTTTAACTGAACAGTCAGCAATCTGGGATCCAGCTGCCTTAACTTCCATGCCATCTGCTGGCCCTGTAATCACTACATTTAAAATACCCCAGAATTTGTGTAAAATGTCCATAAGACAATGTGGATGAAGTCAGTACATGTTTGAAAGATGTCCCAACTCCTCTCAATATGGGAAATTATATTTTGCAAATTCTAGACACTCCACTTCTTCTATCAAAAGTCATATTAAAAAAAATAAGATTTCTAGAATGAAACCATTAAAAAAAAAAGTCATATTCTATGATCCATGTCAAATTATAAGCAAATTAGCAATTTCGGTTTTGCTTCTATTGGCTCTCTCAAGAACACTGGTCACCTGGGTTGGGTACACAGGTCACAGTTATAACAATACACAAAGTTCACCTGAGAGAGCCTATAATGCTTGTGTAAATTTGAATTTCTCCCATGCCTCTGAGAGTACTCATGACAGGAAGTGTTAGCTCCCTTAATGACTAGAGAACCCCTGGCCCAGCTGCAGTGACACAACAATAGCACAACACTCTGCAATGCCTGAGGCTGTGTGGAGTATTGGCGTTCATTCCCAGGATCACCTGGGTGACTTATAAATGTGTGCTTGCACTGTGATCCTAGCTGTCTAGGAAAGGCCAGGGATATGTGAGATCCTTTTGATAGCGCTTCTCTCTCTTTCTCTTCTCCTCTCCTCTCCTCTCCTCTCCTCTCCTCTCCTCTCCTCTCCTCTTCTCTCTCTCTCTCTCTCTCTCTCTCTCTCTCTATCTCTATCTCTATCTCTATCTCTATCTCTCTCTCTCTCTCTCTCTGAAATAAAACTTGAAACAAACAAGCACAAACAAAAGCTGGGGAACCTTAAGTGTGAAAGTTAATGGGCTACTTAGAACCTGGACACTAGCATCCCAAGGAGAGTTCCATTTACAATGGAGAAAAAATACATGTCTTCCTCCTTTCATTTTCTCTCCTCATCTTCCTCCTTTCTAGTATTTTCAGCTTATAACACTTGCTAAGAATTACCAACAGAACAACTCTTCTGGTAACAGTAATTTCAAGATGGGAATATTGTTTACTGTTATTATGCTTTTCAAAAACTTCACCATGTCCCAGCCTTGGTAGTACAAGAGGTAGGGTGTCACTGTGCAAGTCTGGAGCCATCTGAGAGGCCCAGATTCAGATCTTGGACCACACACATGTAATTCTAGCTAACTGGGAGGCTGAGGCAGAGACAGTAAGACCTCATCAAAAATATCTATCTATCCATGTCGCTTTCTCTCTCTTTCTTCATCCTCTTCTTCCTGCACTCTTTCTCTCTCTCATTAATACAAAAGAAAAGCAAAACCAACAAAAACAACTTCACCCATTCAATTACTGTACACATGTATGTGAGTGTGTATATTATACAGAATGCCTTTGGGAAGGCAGACAGTGGTGTAGTGTGATGCAACTGGACCCACATGGGAAGATTCTTGGTTCACTTCCCAACATCTCCTGTCCATGCCAAGTGTGCACACATGCCCATGGTCCAGGCTGACTGATCTCTCTTGTCACTCATAGAAGAAAATAAATAAATAAAGAAGAACTTGAAAAAAAAAATGCTTTTGAGGAACCAGTAGTTCGCATAATGGCTATGTCACTGGACTCCCATGTAGTCAACCGCGGTTTGACTCCTGGACCTGGTGGCTTAAATTCATGCTGGGCGCATGTGAATGTGTGCCCAAGATCCCTAGAGGAGAACCGAGGAGAAGGGATTGCCATGTGGCCATCCCCCCTGGGGTTGGGTGATTTCTCGCTTTCTGTCTCTCTGTCTCTCTCTGACTTTCTGGTAAGCACACATGCCCTATGGCAAAAACCTCTCAAAAAAAAAAATGCTTTTGAAGTATCTGGAAAACTGTAACTTATAAGAGAAAAAAAGTCATCAGAACAATGAGTAGCACTTGATATATCTTTTTAGAAATGACTGGAATATTATTCGCAAGCAGTAGCTATAAAAAGCATAAAAGTTTTGGTATTTAGAGTAGATTTTAAAGAAAAATTGAAAATGTTTGCTTTCCTTCCATAAGTAGCCCAGTAGAGAGAAGAGCTGCAATTTGAGCAACAATATTTGTACTGTAAAATTCCATTGCCAGAGTAAGCTTGACGGGACATGGATGTCTCGAAGCCCTAACCACAAACCCACAAACCACAAAACAGACTCAAATATAGCCCAGTTTTTAGGGTTTTCTTCGGTAGGACATAATTGGTTACTACTGCCTAACCAACCACATAAAACTTTGCTTAAAACAGTAATGATGTATTGAGCTATGATTCCACAGGTCAGCAATTTAGGCCGAGCTCAACTGGACAGTTATTCACTTGGCTGGGCTCCCACCCTTGTGCATCATCTATCATCTGTGAAGGTGGCTTTTATATTGTCTGGACTCCCTCCCATGTCTCTACTCTCTGCTGGGAAAATTGAACTGATTCCTTTGGTGGAGTCTAGCCTGTTCCTGTCCATGTGGCAGAGATAGGGTCCCAGGGAATAAGCAGAAATATGCCAAGCCTTCTTAAGGCTTTATCTTAAAGCTGACACATCATTTCTAGTGCATTTTATTGTCTGAAACAGGTCATGTAGTCAGTGCAAATTCAAGGGGAAGGGAAATAGGCTCTAGAGCTTAATGAGAAGCCTTGCAAAGTTGTATTGCATAGACTTGTGAACTCAGAAAGGAGTGATGGATGGGGGTAATTTTCGCAATCAACTGCCATGTGGAAGCGCACATGGTTTCTTATTCATGGGAATTGCTCATGTCAGGTGGTGATAATTCACTTGTTGTGCAGAAGCATAATCCACCCTTAATGAGCTAGTGTTATTGTGATCAGAGTCTTTTCTAGGATCAACATGTTAACAATACTTTGAGGAGCGTGCTGTGGCCTCTGGCATTAGCTGTCATCTTCTGTTGACCTAGAAGCTTTGGGAAAAGGTTCTACTTGTTGCTTGTCTACACAGAGGGCAAGCTTATCCTCACTGGGGACCACATGGTTTATACAGATTTTTATTGGATTGTCAAATAGGAAATGCCTAAATTTCGATGATAATGTAGCTTCAGTTGTTCCAGAAAATACATGGTACTACATCTTGATTATGAAGCTGTAGCACTTACTGATCTGCAGGAAACCTAAACAGAACTATTGATCGACATCATGTACACTTCAAAAAATAATCATTAGTCACTCACATTTATAGTTCTACTAGACTCTAGTGGTGATAGCAACAAAACGCCCAGAAGTATGCAAGGTGATACAGAGGAGGCCTTCTGCTGAAACATTTGTGATACAGTGGGCATAGATAGCATACAAAGCACCGGGACCTGAGCAATAGTGCAGTTACGTGGAGAGTAATCGTAAGGATTCTGATCACTGATCTTCAAATGAGAAGTTTGATATGAACATATGCAACCAATCGGTTTTAGAAATAATTTGAAATTAGAACTAAGATTATCAGGTGTGCAAAGCAGGACCTGAGATGGGAGGAAGATTCCTCAACCCTTCCTCCAATATCTCTGAAAACTGGGATTTCTGCAGATCCTCTGATTCTGAATGTAATGTCAGCATGAAGTCACTTGTAAACTAGATTCTGGTACCTGAGGAGTGACTGAAAACCGGCCAAGAGTGAATAAAGCTTAGGCCCCCTTTCTAAGATGAAGAGCAGAGATTCCATTACAGAGTGATCAGCTTTCACCTTCTTAGTAGATTTTAACTTGGAGAACCTTAAAAATGTACCGATGCCTCTGTTCCATTGCCAAAGATTCTGATTTAATTAGTCTGGAGTGAGACATGGGCGTGTACCTTTCCAACATTCCTTATGTAATTTAATTTTTATTAATTTTTCACATAAGTAGGGAAGAGAAATTATAGAAGTCCCCACAAGTGGTGAAGGGAGCGACTTTCTCGGTCAGTCCCAGTGTATCAGAGATGCTTGATTCGCGTTGTCAACCTGCAGACGTCCAGGGAGTTAGAGACGATGAAAGGACTGGCTCTGCTTACTGACTCACATCCTGTTACCGTTGACAGTTTCCTAAAAGTGCATCCCTTCTCACAGAGGAGATGCCCCTGTTTGGGACTGTGCTCTCTTGTTTGTTATGAACAAATACAGAAAAAAATATTCTCAAGACTTCAGGTTTATATAACTAAAAATGATGTATTATATAGAATATTAGAGCAGGAGTGCCATAAAGAATTTGAATATTTAATATTTTGACTGTAATATGAGGTTGTTTTACTTCAGAACTTTAATTTATACCCAGACATGTAATAGAGAAGAGTTTCATATTGATTTTTTAATGTTTCTGGTATTCCACTGTCTGTGGTATTTACGGTGCCATGGGTCGCCTTTACGGTCTCCAAGAAGCTGTTTTGGAGAGCGTGGCAGAGCATAGATTTGTGAATAATAGAACAGGGAGAAGATTTTTAGTTCAGATTCTATGTTAAAATAGGTTACAAGAACATATTGGGCTAGAGGACCCAGGCCTTCCTACTGCATTCTCATTGCAGTCCCTAAAAGCGAACTTTCCCAAGAATTCCACATTCTCAGGAAGAAGTGTCCACATTTTATCTTCAGCCTATCAGTCACTTCTCCCCGAGGAAGTGAGTAATAATTGGCTCAGGTTACCGGTCAGTTCAGCAGAAGCAGCCCTGCCTGGACTCAACCTCTGTTTTGCTTGTGGCCTTCCAGAACATAATGCTTCTGGATCTAACCCCTATGCCACAGTAGATAAAAACATGCCTAAAAACATGCCTGCTTCCAGCAGGCCCATCAACATCTCTCCGGGTCTCACCCTCTCCTCTGATACTCAGTGAGGAAATGGATCAGCCCCGCTTTATGGGCTAAAAAGAGAAAGAGACCCCGTTTTGACCTCAAGTTCCTCACTACACTCTACAATTCAACATTGCCCACAGTAAAGCTGGTAATGTAATTTGCTCATTTGATTCCTTGGGAAAATTTTTCAATTTGATACAACCAAGAAGGAAGCACAGGAAAGTGAATAGTGAATAGCCCATTTTCGGTACCCTCAAACACTGCGAAGAGAAATTAAATGAAATGTAAATAATATGATCTGGTAGGGTCTGAGCACTGAAATATCGGTAATATCAAGTGCTTGCAACACTATGATCGACTTTGTAAGATCTATATATATACATATATATAGAGAGAGAGAGCAAGCCTTCAAGGCACTATCTCTCTATATATTTATATGCATTTCTATATACATATACCATATACATACGATCTATATGTATATACATATATATTTATATACAAATACTTATGTATTTAAATACATATATATTTACATTAATATAACATATATATATATATATATATATAAACTATATGTTACTATATGTGTATCAGCCAGTTCATCAATTAGGCTTACTATTTTAATATAAAATTCTTCACTTTAAGATGTTTTTTAGCAAATCCTAAGACTATAATAGAAAACTCTATTAAAATTATATCATTTTTTGAGAACATAAGAATTTTAATGATAAAAGCAAGGGAAAAAATTCCCAACTCCACAATTTATTCACTGTATTATCTGAGGCATATAGATTATAATCTGTTTCCTTTGCTTCATCTATAAAAAAAAATAGTATTAACAAATGCCTTATCCAAAAGCATGATAGTAAGGCTTAAGTGAATTGAAAAGAATTAAATCCTCATATAAAATTCAAAGGGACATATAATTGTTGTTTTATTTACTTTCATTAAAAATAAATAAGAACTTAGAATGACGATCAGACTCTTCCACAGCTGTTCATGATTTTATCAGCCATTGAAAAATCAGAACGCAATCTTATAAACTTACTTTTGTCAAGTTTATTTTATTTGAAATGTTATATTGTAGTAATATGTGAAAATGTTTTTAACCAATTACTGATGAATTACTTAATATGTGCTAATGTCAGCACACAGAGAGGCCAGGTTATTTAGTGGTTAAGAGCATATATCCCAGGGGCTGAGTGGTGGTGCACTGGTAAACCAAAGATGATCTGTGAGACGGACCCTCATTTGAAGGTTCCAGGTTCACACCCAGATACTTCCTTCAATACAATAAGTGTGCATGTACCAATAATCTGGGGTTGGTTGGGGTCGGGGGTGGATAGCAATGTCCAGATCCTGTCCAGGAGTTCTATTTCTCTGTCTCTTTCATTCATTGAAGAAGTAAATAAACAGACATAATGAGCCGATCCTGTAACACAGTGATTAAGTGCCTTACACTGGAATCTGGATCCACATGGCTGACTATAGTTTAAATCTCAACACAAGTGACTTGCTTTTGTAAGCAAGTCAGACATGTGCATGCATGTGCCCCAAATCCTGACAGGATAGTGAAATGGAAGAAGGATTGTGGCATGACCATATCCCGTTGGAAGGGGGTGCTTTTTCTTCTCTTCTTCTCTTTCTCCTCCTCCTTCTCTCTAACTAGTGCATATGCCCTTTAGCAATAAAATAAAATAAACTTAGAAAAGACTACAGATCCCAGAGATTGATCATTTGGATTGAAATCCCAGGTTAATTGTGTGTCCTGACTTCCTTAACCATCTGTAACTCAGTTTACTTGTCTATAAAATAACACCTACCTCATAAGTTTGTTTGAAGGATTAAATGTGGTAACTAGATATTACTCATTTAATGCAGTATCTGGCACAAACACAGCAGCTCTTATTATAAATGAGGTGTTTTCTATTTTGATTTATTGTTAATGTTGCCTTTCCTTTAGTTTAAACTGTTACAGACATGATAAGAAAAAAAAAGTTAATGTCTCTATAATATTGCAGTCTTTTTTGAACATTTCTTCCAAGTCTAAGCTCAAATTATAACCAGGCAATGAAGAAATATAATAGCTCAAAAACATAACCAAGTGTAAAAAAATAAAAACAACCATTCAGCTAACCAATTATTCTCTTGTTCTTTATGTCACTTAGCAACATAACTGACAGTTTTCACTAACTTGTGATCTTTAAACTTACAGGACTAAACTGAATAGTTCTTTTGGCACCTTATACACTAGTCTTTAGATATTACTATAAAGGGCCAAACTGCAGTCTATACATATCAATCAACTTGTGTCTTTATTTTAATCACATACAATAGATTTATGATCCTTTGGATGCTAAATATGTGTTCCTGAGAGTCCAAGATGAAAATCCAAACATCTGTCTGCTCTAAAAGTAATCACATTAGCACACCAATGAATAGTAAAAGACGTCTGCCAACTTAGAATTAGTGTATGGCAGAGACAAAGAGGAGAAAAGGGACTAAGACCCTAGCAACCCCAAATACTCTTCCTGAGGAGAATATTGTTTCATCGCCAATTCATGTAGCTATACCTATCCAATGTGTAGATTTTCTTAACCCAATTCCACCCAATGAGATAATGTCTACTGTTATAATAGAACCAAAATCTATAATACGACATGATTTCATAGTTTCCAAATATATTCTTAGAATGCTAGAGTTGGCTTTAACAAGTAGCCATCACCCTTTGCAAAGCTCAAACCTTTGAAATATGAAACGGGAGAGTTCATTAACCTTTTATCTTGGAACTCAGGTGCAGTGATAAAAATGACTATAATAAGGCAATACTTGAAATACACTATACACAACTCAAGTCATCTTTTTCAAATTAAAAAGTAAGTTTAAATTCATAGAATCTAAAAGTCAGGTCAGAGCTCAGCTAGTGCTGAGGCACTTAAGGCAACTGGATCACACCTGACCAACTGCACTGTCTGAGTCTCAAACCCAGCAGCTTATAAAACACACCTAGTGTGTGTCCATGCATGCCCAAAATCCCAAAAGGAGAGTGGAGGAGAAGGAACTGTGGCATAGCCATCCCTGCTGAGAGATGCTTTCTAACTTTCCTACTCTTTCTTCCTTTATCTGCCTGTCTCTTTCCAGTGAACTCACATGCTCTATTGCAAATTAAAATGAACAAACAAGTTAGATAAATGTTATAGGACAATGCTGATTGTACTTTATTAATTAGCCAGGACTGCCATAAAAAAATTACCACAGACCAGATAGCTTCAACAACAGATATTTATTTTCTCACAATTCTGGAAGCTGGAAGTCCAAGATCAAGGCTTTGGAAAGTTCAGTCTCTCCTTCATGGCTTACAGATGGCAGCCATGTTGTTGTACTCGCACCTGGCCTTTCCTCTGTTCCTGAGCTCTTCTGGTGCCTCTCCCTCTTCTAACAAAGTCACCAGACTTACTGTAATAGTGCCCAACCTTTAAGAGATCATTTGATCATAATCACTTCTTTAAAAGTCTTATGTCCAATTACAGTCATATTGGGGATTAGAGCTTCAACATATCAATTTTGAAGGGATGTAATTCAGATCATATCAATCTCTCTTTTTCTATGATTTTTTTTAGACTTAAGGCACTTGCGATCACCAATGAGAGACATGGTGAGAGGGAAAGTGAGAAATCACCCCCCAAAAGAATGGCCATGCCACAATCCCGTCACCTCCATTCTCTTCCCAGCATCTTGGGCATGCATGAACACAGACCTGGTGTGATTTTTAAGCCACTGGGTCCAGGACTTGAACCACAGTCAGCCATGAGGGAGTTCAGCATTGTAACTGCTACACCATCTGCTGGCCCCATATCAGTTTCTCTTATACAAAGTAAAATGTCAGCAACTTTATTAACAACACACTTGTTTTATTTTATTGGAGGTCCCAAGCTTCAAAATATCAATGTTGATTTATATCACCAATGACACAGTACAAATCATAAAGTCAAGATGGGTTCATTATAGCAAAAAATAGTTAAGCATGAATATATCAAAGCTAAAGAGGAAACTTCTAGTTAATCAGCAGGTATATATGTATATATATACATATGTATATATATACATATTTAAAATCTGGTTATTCAAAAGAACCATACAATCAAAAAATTAAAATAAAGTAACCCAAGATGCTCACTAAGTATTCAAAGTTATAATATACAAACATATTAATACATATTGATAATTAGTATTATGGTAACAAAAATATTAAGGATGTTAAAAATTAGCATAGACTAGCAGTTCCCCAGCTAAATCTAAGGAATACTAAGCATGAGATACTGTGGAAAGAAATGTCTTAGTCCACATTCACATCCTCCCAAAAAGAAAACCTTGCCTGTACATGTACAAATTGTTGTCAAACATATACACAGATTCTCTTAAAGTTGATATTTAATCTTATTTGCCTCACTTCCGAACCCATAGTAGATTATTGATATGTTTTCCAAACAAGCGATACCCAAAATACGAGTGAAATACAGTAAGTGGAAATAAATGAACCTTGAGCTATACACCCAAAAAATAAATGTAAAATTTGGGAGACACTGTCAACAATTAAACCATTTGTATTTCAAAGGCAAAATAAAACATTATGGACTTGGATAAACAGTGGAAATGTTTCAAAAAAATTGGAACTCAAAGTTATGAGCGATAGATCATTCGTGACAATTTCGCAGTATTAGAAATAAAGGCAATGACACAATGAAAAATGAAAATATCCATCTGGATTGTAAGAGGGCTAAAGAGGGAACCAGTAGTTAGTGTAATGGCTTTGTCGCTGGACTCCCACGTAGTCGACCGCGGTTCACGTCCCGGACCCGGTGGCTTAAAACTCACGCCGGGCGCATGTGCATGCGTGCCCAAGATCCCGAGAGGAGAATGGAGGAGAAGGGATTGCAGCGTGACCATCCCCCCTGGGGGGTGATTTCTCGCTTTCTGTCTCTATGTCTCTGTCTGTCTGGCGAGTGCACGCACCCTACAGTGAAAATCTCTCTCAAAAAAAAAAAAAAAGAGGGCTAAAGACATACTTCTTTTTTAAATTAATTAATTTATTTTACATTCTTTCACTGAACATCATGGCAGCATACAAAATTTGATTTCCTATCCAGAATACACTGTATAGTGGCTTAATCATGCATGTTATTGTAACAAATAATTTTCCATGTTTTGTTTCTTATATATTTTATATACATATATATACGTGTGTGTGTGTGTATATATATATATATATGTATATATATATATATATGTATATATATATATAAATATTTCCCCCCCTATTTCTCACCCTCTGCCCTTTTCCACCCTCCTCCCACACTGTATCTGGTATCTGCAGTTACTTTTCATTCCTTTTTATTTTTTTTCTCACATTTTACTGATTCACAAAATATCTTAATTAAACTAAATACTTTCAATATAGCAAGTTCAGTTGATATATACATCTCTGTGAACACATGCTGACTTTAGGCATGAAACTCTGTAGCTAGAATGAATATATTATAAAGCATCACCTAGCTGAGGTTGACTGTGGTCATTAAATAGATATTTTTTAATTTATTTTTAATTTCGAGAAAGCAGTTTTAGCTTTAATAAATCAAAATTTCAAAAGTTAAGAAAACTTTTCTTAAGACGTAAAGCCCAGAAACAGGTTACGCTTCTGTTCAAATAGTAGGTACATGGACTTGTTGACAACTCAAGAGAAAACAAAAATCCTTAACTCTGGAAAACAAAACACAGAAGATCAGTAATGGTTTAGTCAAAAGTTATAAAATTCATGGGACCAGCAGTTAGCGTAATGGTTATGTCACTGGACTCCCATGCAGTCAATCTAGTGATAGTATTGTTCACTGAATATTTTAGGCCCACTGTTGAGACCTGTTGTTCAGAAAAAGTATTCCTTTCAGAATATGACTTCTCATTGACAATGCACCTGGTCACTTCAGACCTCTAATGACTATGTACAAGAAGATCAATGTTGTTTTCATCTACATCTCATGGATCAAGGAGTAATTTTGAATTTTAAGTCTTATTAAAAGACCAACCAGCCCAATGGCATGGTGGTTAAGGCAACTAGATTCTACATGGCCTAGAATACAGTTTGAGTCCTGGACCTGGTAGCTTGGAACATATACCAGGTGCATGTGTGTGCATATCCAAAATCCCAAGAGGAAAATGGAGAAAAAGGGACTGTGGCATGGCCGTCCCTCTGAAGGTTGATTTCTTCATTTATCTTTCCCTTTTTCTCTCTATCAAGCTGATGTGCCCTATAGCAAAAACTTTAAGTTAAAAAAAAAAAAGACTTTTTTGTGAGACTTTATCTGCTAAAATAGTGATTCCTTTGTTGAGTCTGGAAAAATAGATTGAAAACTTTCTGAAAAGGATTTATCATTCTAGAGGTCATTAAGAACCTTCATGGTTAATGGGAAGAGTAATTTCTCCTTCAAACTCAACATTTACTGTAGTTTGGAGGAAGTTGGTTTCACCTTTTCTGAATAACTTAAAGGGGTTCAGCTTTCAGTGAAAGAAGTAAAAGCTAATGTGATATAAATAGCAAGGAAACTAGAAATAGAAGTAGAGCCTAAAGATGTGACTGAATTGCTGCAATCTCATGGTACAACTTCAACAGATAAATTACTTATGGACGAACACAGTAGTTTCTTGACAAGGTATCTACTTCTGGTGAAGATGCTGTAAACATTGTTGAAATGACCACAAAGAACTTAGAAATAAATTTAGTTGAAATAACTGACTCCAATATTGAAAGAAATTCTAAATTTAAATTGTAAATTCTGAATGATAAATTTAAGTGGGTAACATGCAAACAAATATTATTGCATAGTACAGAGAAATATTTAATGAAAGGAAGACTCCATTGATGTGACAAACTTTGTTGTCTTATTTTGAGAAATTGCCACAGCCACCCCAAACTTCAGCAACCAGCAACTTATCAGTCAGCAGCCATCAACACTGAGGAAAAACCCTCCATGAATAAAAAGATTACAACTTGCCTAGGGCTCAGATGATCGTTCACCATTTTTAGCAATCAAGTATTTTTCATTAAGATATGCATACTCCTTAGGCATAATATTATTGCACACTTGCTATACTATAATATAGTGTAAACATGACTCTCACATGCACTGAAAAACCAAAAGCATTGTGTGGCTTGCTTTATTGTGTGTCCTTTGCTTTATTGCAGTAGTCTGGAACTGAATCTGTAATATCTCTAAGAAATTATAAGACTAGTATAACTGGACCAAAGTTTCAGAAAGTAAATATGATCATGGCCTTGAATACTCAATTACAGAAGTCAGATTTTATCCAGAGAGAACGAGTACATTGAAAGTTTTGTTTTAACTTTTTATGTATTTATTATTTATTTTTATTTGACCTGAGAAAGAGAGAGAAAGTGAGAAAGCAAGCCTCAGTGTGCAACTTGAATCGCCATTGACCATGTGGGAGTCTAGTGCCCTTAACCACCACGCCACCTGCTGGTCTTGGTTGTTTGTTTGTTTGTTTTGTTTTGTTTTGTTTTGTTTTGTTTTGTTTTTGCTAGGACTGTTTGTAATGAACTCTTATTTGAAGATCATATATTCATTCTCTCTTTTTCTAATAGTAATAGTCAAAATTTCTTTGGAAAACTACACTTCTCAAGCTCTTAAAACCATGGGCCCATGTTAAGTGTGGGATTAATCTGATCCTCCAGGCTCCAGCTGTTGGGAATCAATCCCAAGACCTGAATAATTAATGTATTATAATAACTTCCTGGCAAGTGATGAACTCTGCAAGCAGGCTAGGCTGGTATGACAGAGTATAAGAGAAATCGTAGAAATGTTTGAACGGAGAAAGTTTCATTCTAACTTTTCTAGGCTGTGAGGATATAACCTACAGATGCTTGCAGTCAGAACCTACTTGAAAATGAAGACAACGCAAAGAGCAGCACTGGGAGATGGGAAGAAATACATTTCAGGCAATAAATTTTGGGGAGCATCTTGATGCATCAGAGCATGAACACAATTCTTTTTTTTTTCTGTCTTAAGCCAATCTCAGGATGGTTTCTGACTCTTGAAGCCAAGAGAGGACTTATTAGCTCCCTAATAGAATGAACATGTAAGACTGTGACAAAAAAAAAAAAAAACCAGGTCTGTCACTACAGAAAGGAAACACCTTAAGTTACAGTGAGTTTTGCTCCAAGGATTTACCACTGAAGAAAGGAAAACACTTCCCCAATGTGGCTCTTTCTCAGGGGAATGACGGGTGGAGTAGGAAACCACGGAGTAGGGAATTAGTTTAACAGACAGCATTGGGAAGCAAAGAAAAACAAGCTTCATAAAATTACAGCTAAAGATGGACGCTGACCCATGAATCCAGGGAAAGTGGTCAGCCATAAATTTATGGTATAATTTTAAAAAGCACGTAATTTACCACATAATTTACCATTAAAATACAATTATTTGGATGTACCAAATCTGATTAGGATCTAAAGAAAACCAAAGAAACAAACATCTTGAATAAATCCATGTGCTTGGGAAGCAATGTAGCTTTTTGCACACAAAACAGAAGCATGAAATGTGCAGTTCAGTCCATGAAAGTGGATGAAATGGCTTAATAAGAACTAGTTAGATCTGCACAACCAGTATTTTAAATCAGATATTTCTGCTATTCATTCTCTAAACCGAGTACAAAAGGTTCACTCTACACCCAGTCTTTAGAGGGAGACTTTAAATGATAAATTTAAGTTCTAACGTTATTTCCAAGAGAACTTTGAAAAATATATATTCTACTAAAACAGGTTTAATCAAGAATGTGCTTTGTAAAAGAAAAAGAACATGCTATATAAAATTTTAATATCTTGAAAATGATCTAATAAAATAATCTTCAAGAATTATTTTAATTTCCCAATTGTGAAATTGTGTAAAACTTACACAACTCATGAGAAATATTCCATTAAATAATTATACATTGTCTTCTGCTGTGCTGCTAAAAACTTGCTCTTTCATCTCACACTAACCTAATGAAGTACTTAAGAACAATCCAATTTGGCAAAAAGAAAAGAAAAACCTTAATGACTTAAAAGTGAGATTACAAAAGAGAAGCAAACTAATAGAAATAAGGAATTTAAGTATCACTGAATCCCTAGATAATTTGGTCCAGGATCAAAAGTTGACCAAAAATATTACTTATACCTCTGGCTTAAATTAATTAGGAGAAAGAAAGAAAGAGAATGAGAGAGAGAGAGGATGAGAGGGTGGAAGAATGAGAAAGAAAAACGCAACACTCCTTGGTTTGAAAAAACCAAACATGTTTATTTACTTAAAAAGCTCTTGAGTGAAACAAGTGAGCTAGGTTATAAGGTCATTGCCTCTTAAAGGACGCTGCCCTTTCATTATGGATAGTAGAAAGATAATTTGCTGCTATCCTTTTTCCTTGCCTTCCACAGTACCCAATTTCATAAGCTTTGCTTAAAAGTAAGTATGTTAATAGATGCATTAACAGAAATGGACTCTAAATAAGTTTAGTTCCTCCTAAGGCTCAACGAAATTCTAACTTTATCCTTCAATGACAGCATTCATTCATTCAATCCCAAATTCTTATGTTACAAACAACATTGATTTTGGGAGTCAGCAGGTGGCAGGGTGATTAGAGGCACTGGATTCCCCCAATGCCAACCACGGTTTAAATTCATGACCTGGTGGTTTGCTTTCTCACTTTCCCTCTCTCTCTTTCTCTGTCTCTCTCTGGTCAAACTGAAATATAATAATAATAATAATAATAATAATAATAATAATAATAATAATAAATAAAGTTAAATAGAATAATTCTTTTAAAAAAATACCCATTTTTGGATGCTCTTTCTTATTCAAAGTTCTTTATTTTCTATTTTCATTTTTTTAACTGAAAATCACCGTGTCTCTTTTTTCATGAGCAAACATATGCATACATATATACCCACATAAATATTATACAAGGGAAGGCCTTCAAAAAATTCACAGAAAACACATAGTATGTATTTAAAAAAACTCTATGCATGTATTT
Organism: Tupaia belangeri chinensis; assembly: GCF_000334495.1. Taxonomy (NCBI): domain Eukaryota; kingdom Metazoa; phylum Chordata; class Mammalia; order Scandentia; family Tupaiidae; genus Tupaia; species Tupaia belangeri. Next base: position 99,154 of record NW_006209381.1, read on the forward strand.
CAGAAACATTTGCACCAAAGTAAACTCACACGGTAATTCAATTTTCCCACAATTTTTTTGAAGTCTCCTTATAGGTATACACAAATTAAAATATAAAATACATACATACATGAGTTGTTGGATACATTTCTTCATTGATTTCATGATAGAAGAGAAAGAAGACAATAATTATACTAAAGTAAGTCTCAGGTTTAAAGTTGAATGACTAAAATCATGGATAAGCCATCTCAAATAGATAGAACTCTCCCCCCCTCATAATATTGATAAAATTTTAATACCTAGAAAATGATCTAATAAAATAATTCTTCAAGAATTAATTTCCCAGTTGTGAAATTGTGTAAAACTTACATAATTCATGAGAGATATTCCATCAAATAATTACTCGTTTATGTAAAGGTTGGAGTTGGGCCAACATGGTAAGAATTAAAGCCACACTCTGCTTTCTTGTGCTCTTTTCCTCTTACATATCTTCACCAATGTAAGCCTCATTTTCTTAGCATGGGAAGTCTAGAATCAGAAAGAACCCTAACAAAACATACAAAGTACATGGCTACATTCACCTTTGTCTTATGAAGAGGATGCGGTTCAGATATTTTGAGTAAATCATTTAACTGGTTCAGACAACCAGTTAATGATCAAACTAAGGCTCCCAACTATATTTTTTTCCTATATACATCCACTCTTCACACTCCAAATATCTGATCAAAATGTTTTCCAGCACATTGATGGTGATTTCTGAGAAAAGTGTAATATTTAACTTTTTTTTTAATCTTTTGAAGACAAAGTAAGTGTGTGGGGAGGTTTTCAATGTTCTGTAAGTGTTGAAATCTGAATGCAAAGTTTTGTTGTATTTGATGAACTTGGTGAGTTGAATTTTGGTGAGCTATAGTTTCACTTTCCCAACTTTTCTTATTCCAGGCATCTCTCTCTCTCTCTCTCTCTCTCTCTGTCTATATATATATATATATATTACATGAATTGCTGGATACATTTCTTCATTGATTTCATTATACACACACACACACACACATATATATATAGAGAGAGAGAGAGAGAAATTTACTAATGTATTTATGAGATACAGAAAGAGAGAAATAGAGAGACAACCAGCCTCAACAGTGTCCCACACAGAGATCCAATGCTATCCTTCTCCCAGCCAGGATCATGGACATGCACTCAGCACGTACAGGTCAACCAGGAAACCAGATCTACAGTCTTCCATGTGGATTCAGCATTGCTTAAGCAGCATGATACCACCACCAAGACAGCCCTCCAGCCATCTCTTTACATAGGTTTATATGCACAGGAATAAGGGGGCATAGCGGGAGGCAAGTTTTTGGGGTGATTTTATTTATTTTCTTTTTACCATTTGCTTTTGTTTTTGTTTTGAACCTGCCTAAGAAGGCAATGAGTCAGGTATTAGAGAAACTAGACAATGAGAGTAGAGTGAGAATTATTTTTTCTTTTCTTCTTTTATCTTTCTTTTCTTTCCTTTTTTTTTTTTTTGGAAAGTTTTTTGCTATAGGGCGTGTGTGCTGGCCAGAAAGAGAGAGAGAGACAGAGAGACAGAAAGCGAGAAGTCACTCCCCAGAGGGGATGGCCACACTGCAGTCTCTTCTCCTCCATTCTCCTCTTGCGATCTTGGGCACACATGCCCCTGGCGTGAGTTTAAGCCACCAAGTTCGGGACTGGAACCACGGTAGACTACATGGGAGACCAGTGACATAGCCATTACACCAACTATTGGTCCCATAGAGAGAGTAGAGAATTCTTTGTTCAGTCTCTTGAATTCAGTTTGGAGCAGTAGGCAGATGTCAGTCTTTTAGAAAAGGTTGACAATGCTGTGTCTATTTGAGACTTTATGAGAAATAGACCAAGGAGCTGTTTTGATCAAGTCAAGTGCTAAAGTAGAGAAAGTGGTTTTTTTCTAGTTTTTGCTTCAGGACCATTAGATGGCATAACTGTAATGTTGCTGGACTCCGCTGTAGTCAACCGCAGTTCAAGTCCCAGACCCAAGGCTTGAAACTAACACTGGATATATGGCCATGCGTGCCCCAAATCCTGAAAGGAGAAGGGATTGTGGCACGGCCATACCCCTAGAGGGTGATTTCTTGCTTTCTGTCTCTCTGAGAAATACATGAGCCCTACAGCAAAAAATCTCTCTTAAAAGAAAAAAAGACAAAAAAAAAAAAAGAAAAGAAAGAAAGAAGAAACACAATTTGGCTTCAATAAAGGGATAATATAAAAGAATTCCCTTGTATATGTGGCCTCAAAATTTTTGTGCTTTGGAAGTTTCCAAAAAACTAAAACCTTCCTAAAGAAATCTTAGAGAGATAATTAGCTCCAGTAACAGGACTAAGTAAAACCTCCCATTCATAGTATTTTGGGGGCCTTGGGAAAGGAGGCTAGAGTAGTAAAATAAGGATGATTCTACCGGTTCCCATTTCAGACATGGTAGAGACTTGGAGGCCCTCAATGAGAACCCAACAAGCATACGCATGGGCGCTGAACAGCAGCCAAATGTGCGTGTTAGTCAGGGAGTCTGAAATGAGTCAATCCCAGGGAAATTATAAATAACTTCTAGCAGCCATTAGTGAACAAATCACAACTAGATGTATAGTCACAGCTTTCATATGAAAAGTGTTAATGGAATTACGTAACTCACAAAAGATTTGCTTTTTTACAAACTGATTCATTTTTAAAAGTTTTTTTCCTAGAGGGCAGCAACATTCACCAGAGACAGACCCCATGGGGTTGCAATCCCCGCTCCTCCACCTCTCTCTCCTTTGGGGATTTTGACATGCCTACACACACTTCTGGAGTGTTTTTCAAGCCATGAGGTCTAGAATATGAATGGTGCAGTCGGTCATGTAGGATCCAATGCCTTAACCACCATGCCACCAGTTGGCCCCACTTAATTAATTTTTAAAGTTTATTTATTTCTTCCTTGAGTAAAAGAAATAGAGACAGAGAAACAGCACTCACAGTGAGGTCTTGTGGCCCAACCTCAGCCAGGTTTAGGTCATGGGCACATGCATGCCTGGTTCAGGGAGGTCTTCAGACATGCACTGAGAACATTTCCATGTGGGTCAGTCTCACAGAGCACCACGTTTCACTGCTACTCTACCATTCACCCCTTCATGCAAATATATAAGCAATTGATAAATACCTAGAATGTATTGTAAAAAAGCATCCATTCTGGTAACAAAATATATATAATGTCCACAAAGATGTTCTTTATCCAGTGCCAGTAACTAGAAAATACAATCTATGTTTGCTTAGATTTACTCATTGGTAGAAAGTTTACTTTCCTGACAACATCGCTTTTAGAAAAATACTTCACTTGATCAAAACTGCTGACACTCTCTTATATCAACCATATATCAACCATATATTTTCTTTAAATAGTTATAGCTCAGACACAAATATAAATGTGGGCAAAAATAAAATGCCTACTCAGACCTGTCTTCATTTTTTTAGTGTATATCTCATGTCTTTTAATGTATTCATCTTCAAAGTGAATTTCCTTTCCATATTGTAACCTTCACAGTTAAAGGAGAGCTTCCAAAAATACTGGGCTTGTGAAACAATTGACTTGAAATGTGAATCATTTCTGAAGAAATTTGAATTCAACAGAAAATCAAATTCTAAGATTAAAATGGAAACCTGAATCCACACATTGGACTCCCTCTTTCTCCCAAAGGCAATAGTCGAATACTTCTGTTATGTCCAGTCCAGTAGATAGCACAGATAGATGTGAGAAAGTAGCCAGAAGCTACTTGAACTTCAAAGTTATTCCATGTGTACTATAACATTGACCCACTCAACAAGCTGGACAGGGTTAGTCAGAAAAAAGACTATCTGGTATCCTTACGTGCACTTAACTGTTCGAACAGTAGCCTCTGTTTTCCTTTCTTAATTTTAGTCCAAGTATCAGGTAGTCAAGAAAACCTTAGCTTTATTTGATACATGGTTTTTGTTAACATTTGGAAGTAATTTAGTTTAAAAGCATTAAACTCATTCTTATTTAAGTAAATATAGCTGATATTTTGTTTTCAGTTTTAGCAACTCTGTAAAGAAGAAAAGACAACCGACATGGTCTGAGGAGAGAGAAATAAGATAGAGGAAGAATTAACAAAATAACCTTAGGAAACAAGGTCAGAGTAAGAAGAGATTAATTTTTTTTTTCCTAAGAGAGATTTTTGCTATAGGGTGCGTGCACTCACCAGAGAGATAGAGATAGAGAAAGCAAGAAATCACTCCCCCACCCCAGGGAAATAGTCACATCTCAGTCCCTTCTCCTCCATTCTCTTGGGATCTTGGGCACGCACACACACGCACCCGGCATGAGTTTAAGCCTCCAGGTCCAAGATTCGAATCACGGTCGACTACATACGAGTCCAGCGACATAGCCACTACACCATCTGCTGGTCCTTCTGCGTTTCTTTAGTCTTACATTATTTGCTATATCTTGATGTCTCAGTGCTTCTTCTTACAATATGTTTCTAACCTGGTAGTAACCCTTCTCTAATTTCAGTTATCAACATTTCAATATTTAAAAATAGTTTATAGTTCTCTCTCAAACTTCTCAATCTCATCATGCATTTTTAGACACTTACGATTTTTATCTTAGTATATTTGTTTGAGAACTATGTTATCTGGATATCTTGCATGTTATCTATATGATTATTATTACTGTTAATTACCAAATATCATAAACAAGAATTACAGACATAATTTAATCCATAAACTGGACAAAATCACTCTCAGATTAAAGATTTAATAAACATCACACAGGTATGTTCACTACACAGGTATGTTCACTAAGATTAATAAAACTAACAAAAACATTAAAGAAAGAAAAATAACCTTTTTTTATTTAACATAAAATGTGTGAGCCTAAGAATTTCTCATGAAGCAATAATTTGCAGAGCTAAACAGTAAGAGATGTTTAGCACACCTCTTTCATTTACTCATGAAACTATCAGGATATAGAATATTTGACTAATACAATGAAATGATTAGATCTTGTGGTCATTGTACCTCATAATAATTCACTCTATAATAGGTACTATTATTTATATATCTCTTAAACAGATGAGAAGAGAAAATATGGGTTGAAGAGGTTAATGTATTCCGTTTCTTAGCTTGAAAATATCAGAACTAATATCCAAACCCAGAGTCCATTCGCTTACCTGGTACACCACCCTGCTCCCCACGGACACGCAGGACAACTAGACATGTAAATTAGCTCCACAACACTTGGGTATCAAGAAATATCAGAATGCTTCTTTTATACTAAGAACTTTCATTTTGTTTTTTGGGGGTTTTTTTAAGAGAGAGATTTTTGCTATAGGGCATGTGCACTCACCAGAGAAACACAGACAACTGGAGAAACAGAAAGTGAGAAATCACCGCCCGGAGGCATGGCCACTTCACAATCCCTTCTCATCTGTTCTCCTCTCAGGATCTTGGGCATATACACACACGCACCCAGCATCAGCTTCAAGAAACCAGGTCCAGGACTTGAACTCAGTCAACCACATGGGATGTAAGCATTGCACCAGCGCTGCATGTGTGTTTTAAAGAAGTATAGTGTGTCTCACACATGTTTGCAAATTTGTATTGCACCTGTAGGGAAGTAGGATTTTATCTAAACGCTGAATTTAGAGATGCAAACCTGAGCTTTAACCTCTCTTGCCTTCTGTGAGCCCTATTTCTCTGCCTTCGTCAGCCGTAACCATTGCACCACCTGCTGGTTCCTGAACTTTCCATTTTTATGTACAATTTTGAATTTGAGCGCCCTTATACCATGAAAGCAAGACACCTGGTTTGTCCACCTCATTTGCTTTTCTTTAGGCTATCCACATACAAGGTCCTCCACAGGACAAAAGAAAGGATTTTACTTGAGAAAATTTTAAAAAATTATTTTGATCATACAGCAAGGGTAGATTGAAAATTTATTTTGGAAAAAAAAAGCATTGTAGAAAAATGGAATTAGCAAGCAAGAGTCCAAAAGGCAGCAAAAGCCAGGCAGTCTGGCTAGATTAGCAGACCATTAAGGGATGAGGAGAAAGATACAAAGAAGAAAAAACGAGAGAAGGAGACCGGAAACATTAGTTGAAGTCATACTGCGACCCTACCAAAAGGTTTGAAATTTACCCTATAAATATTAGTTTCAAATTTTTACATAAATTCAGAGGTCTTTTTTTTACATGAGAAATAATGAGCTCAGTGCACATATATGTTTACACAGCACCCTTTCCTTGGAGGAACCAACCTCCTCCCTTCCCACTGGAAAAGTGAGATGACCTCATTTTTCCCATTCCCTCCCCTCAACCCCTTAATTAGTCCATGAATAAGCACATAAACCTACCAGAAGTTTCCTTACCCCTTTCTCTCTCTCACTCTCTCCCTCCCCACTCTCTTTTTGCTGGGGCAGTTGGGGAAGGTGCACTTTTTTAGAGGTTTTTGCTTTAGGATGTGTTTACTTGCTTGAGACAGACAGACACAGTGAGAGGGAAAGTAAGAAATCACCCCCCCAGAGGGAATGGCCATGCCGCAATCCCCTCTCCATTCTCCTCCTAGGAATCTTGGGCACACACACATACATCCAGCATGATTTTCAAGCCTCCAGGTCTGGGATGTGAACTGCCGTGGGCCAAGTGGGAGTCCAGCAACATAACCGCTGCACCATCTACTGGTCCCAGGGAAGGTGCACTTTTCCTTTTGAACTACACACTGTAAGGACAATGTAAGCTGGAGCTCCACCCAGCCACCTTGACAGCACATGAAGAAAGTCATCTACACTAAGGAAGAAATGGGCCAATGAAGGCAGAGAAAGAGGGCTCATGGAAGGGGAGAGAGTTTATAGCTGAAGTTTGCATCTCTAAATTCAGCACTTAAATAGACTCCTACTTCCCTATATGTGCAATTCGATCTTGCAAACATGTATTAGACATACTTTACTTCTTTAATATATACATAAAGCTTGACATCCTTAAAGATTTGTGGCATCTTTATAATAAAATTTTAGCCTTCCAATACCAGTAGTCTATAGGCTGGAAATCATGCTACAGATAATGGCAAGAGAAGCCAACAAAATATTAGGGAAAAGAGAAATGAAATCATTAGCTTTATTTCTAAGGTAACACGTATTTCAACAAACTAATTATGGTGCTTTTATTATCATCTAAATTCGTTATTACTAAACTTTACTCCTTTACTTTCAATTTTGATCTAAAAGATGTTTATGTATTTAATATATCTGTCAGCACAGGGCTATAAGGAATAGTTAGCACTGTTCCCAATTAATTTATCATATCAAAAAAGGGCTGAATTAGTCCAACTGCATCAACAAACATCTTAACAAGTATTTCCATTACATTAAAAATGGAGAAGAGTTTTCAATAAAGTTGAAATCTATAGGGATGTTGCAATTCACCCAGGCCCTTGGAAAATTACTGTTTGGTGACACAGTTTTTTCCCGCTATTCTAAGCAGATATAATTTTTGTAAATTCCAAATTGGCATTCTGTGAAATTATTCATTTTGAGACTCACAAGCCAGCCTTTGTCAGATGGTTGCTTTCTCGGGAAATGAGATGTTCAAGTTCTTTGATGATGGTGTCTTTAATTTTCTAAAGAGGAACAGATGTTCTCTGGATAGAACAGATATGTGTTTACATGAATCTTTTATTTCTAAAAACAAACTTCCAAAAGTATTTGTCTTCATGTGAAAAAAAAAGACTTTTTGCATAATTGTTCCTCATAAGCACAAGATGAAACTTTCCTAACAAAGAGAAACTTACGTAAATAAAAATGTAGTTAAAGTGACTGATGGGACTAGGTGTGTAATGGTGACTTTTACCTGTAGCTTTAAATCACCATTACTCTATCAAGAGATGAGGCCCAGTAATTACTATTGTTTATCAGAAGTCATTGGAGACAATAGCAAAGTGACAAATGCAGATCAAACTCCAAGGAAACTGCTTCTTCAGAAATACCTGTTTGGTCACCATGGCCTGCCAAGTCTCTTTACACCATTCACAATAGCCCCTTCCCTTCTGGCTTCCTGTCTGATTTCACTACCACCCTACCACCGTCAGGCTTTTCTTGTCACTGTCTTCACTATCACAGCCTGGCATCCTCACTACTCTCCCTGCCTCTCTTCTCTGCTTGAATCAATCTACCCTGAATGCTACAGATTTCTTCCTCCCAAAACACCATTTTGAGTTAAACGTCTGATACCACACACATGTTCCTAAAAATTCAAATTATAACTATTTTATAAGCTTGCAACGATTAAACCAAATAGTTCCTCCTCCCTCCTTATTTGAAAACCCCCTCTAAAATGTCCTTGTGTCTCACCTCTGAAAGATACTTGTCCTTTTCCTGTGTTTTCTCCTTCCTTATTCCTCCTTCCTTCTGCCGTTCAACTCTCACCTCCACATTCTGCATATACAGCGATCTTCCAGAGTTTAGAATGTACTAACTTTCTGCAGAGCATTGCATTTCATCCTTTCTAGCTCTTATTTTGTCGTAGCAGTCTTAGGCATTTTTATAGTTCAGAAATATTTATGTAATTATAGAGTAATTCATTGTAATACCTGTAGAGTCACCAATTACATTCTATAAATATGCTGAGTTATTGAAATAGGTGAAAAAAATAGGTGATCTTTTGTACCATGACTTATACTGGTAGGGGAAAAGAATATAAACATTTTAAGCTCAACTCGAACATTAGCTTGGGACCAGCAGTTAGCGTAAAATGGCTATGTCACTGGACTCCCATGTAGTAGACCGCGGTTCACGTCCCGGACCCGGTGGCTTAAAACTCACGCCAGATGTGTGTGCGTGTGTGCCCATGATCCCGAGAGAAGAATGGAGGAGAAGGGATTGTGGCGTGGCCATCCCCCCTGGGGGGTGATTTCTCGCTTTCTGTCTCTCTATCTCTCCCTGTCTGGCGAGCGCACACACCCTATAGTGAAAACCTTTCCAAAAAAAAAAAAAAAAGAACATTTGCTTGTAAATTTTGCTTCCAATAATTTTCATAAAGCACCTATATAGTTTACCATTTAAAAAAGATTATCAGGATGAATAAATTTTGGCATATATATCAGACAAAAAAAATTTTTGTGGTCGTAGACACAAAAATCTCTCAGACTACTTCATTCTATGTTCTGTCCCCATTTCAACTGTATGACTCAGAAAATTTGTTAAATCTATTTGGTATTTTGTCTTTATTTGTATTCAAATGTAAATTATCACTTAATTTATATGGGCCTTAATAGTAATACCCAAATAATGTAAAATGTAAACTGCGTTTCATATTCAAAACACTGTTGTTTAGAACCTATCTCAATTCTACCTCCCCCAACTCAGTGCCCTGGTATTCCATTCTTAGAAGCTTCTATTTCCACAACTGCAAATTGGCAACTGGCTGCAAAGAAGGAATGTTGGTAATATTGACAGAAAGGGTTTCCAATACCTAATACTGAAGGCATGGCAGAAAAAGAACCTTTTAAAGTCATTATAAAGCACTTTAATCCCTTCTGGAACAAGGTAGGATATAAATGAAGTCATCTTATTTCTTTCCTTAGGGAAGGAATATATGCAGATAATTTGCTCATAATTTGGAAAGGAAACTTCTTAATTAGTTTCTCATGAAGGGTTTTATCTTTCTTTGCTTACAAAAACAGTTGGTGGTACAACTCTCTCTGTAGCATCCAAATTTTAAAATCCTTCCTCAGTCTGACAAATGGTAAAATGTGCTTCGGTATCACAAAGAACAAAGGTAAAAAATGCAAGTCAGTGAGAGAGCAGAGAATATTAAATTCACTGAAAGATGCTGTGGGGCTCAAATTCAGTTGACCCAACCATCTATCCAACGCCTCAGCACCTTTCCTACCATGAATGGAATATGCTATCTCTGTGCAACTGTTGCTCATCAGAGTAGCCACCTCCAATGAAATGGCCCCGGGATAGAATAGAGACAAGATCTCTCTCGCTCACTCCCATTTTAAGGAGAGAAAATCTGTCTTCCGAATTATTTTCTCAAACTAGAGGAGTTGGAGAAAAACATGTGACTCTAGAGTGTATAGAGAGTATCATGTGCAAAATAAATACTAAATAATAATAATACTGAGGAACCTTGGGGCCAGCAACTGGCATGGTTGTTAAGGGTGCTAGACTCCCACATGGTTGACCACAGTTCGAGTCCTGGACCTGGTGGCTTGTTTTCTCACTTTCCCTCTCTCTCTCACTTTGTCTCTCTCTGGTCAAATTAAAATGACTTAATTTACTAAGTTAAAATAATTTTTTAAACTCTAAAATAATAATAATATTAATAATATTGAGAAATCTTTTTTTTTAAAGAGGTTTTGGTCTTGGGGCTACCAGGTGGCATGGTGGTTAAGGGCACTGGATTCCCACATGGCTAACTGCTGTTCGAGTCCCAGACCTGAAGGCTTGCTTTCTCACTCTCTCTCCCTCTCTCTCTCTCACTCTCTGTCCCTCTCTGGTCAAATTAAATAAATAAATAAATAAATAAATAAATAAATAAATAAAGTTACATAAAATAATTCTTTAAAAAAAAGAGGTTTTTGTCTTAGGGCATGTGTGCTTGCTGGAAAGAGACAGAGACAGTGAGAAGGAAAGTGAGAAATCACCCCCTTGGGGTGGGGAGGTGGCCACACTGCAATTCTTTCTCCTCCATTCTCCTTCCAGGGTCTTAGTCATTCACGCGCATGCACCCAGGATGAGTTTCAAGACACTGGGTCCAAGACTCAATGGCGGCAGGCTGGACGGGAATGCAGCAACACAGCCACACATCATCTGCTAGACCCAATATTGGAGAATCCTAATAAGATTGGTATCTGAGACCCAATCCCTTAGGATCTAACTGTTCAACAGGAATCAATAAACTATGCATTAAATACCTAATATGTTGAAGGCAATATTCAATGAAGCAAGCAGAGGATGAGTCCTGCGGACACACGGCTCTATATAACAGCAGCAAAGTTACTTGTCTCACGAGCTCATCATCCTCTCCACTTCCCAGGCTCCTACTCATATCCCAGATTTCCCCGTTTCTCCCTGGGTCCCTTTCATACTCTTCCTTTTTTCTCACTCTATCTTCTCAGTCATCAACTTTTGCTTATTCTCACACCTACAGCTTCCTGTGTCTATGCAAGCAAGTGACACTGGGGAAACTTTATCCCCAAGGTTGGTGATGCCAGGATCTAAATTTAAAGACTAAGTACAGAATCAGCTTCTCATTGCATGTATGTATTTTCACTTGTGTTCTTGTCAAGGCAGGGCAATGTAAGATGAGTTTGACTCTCAGAAGTCCCTGTGCCAATAGTTTTACATTTATCTTCTTTCCCGTTTTTTTCAGCTTTGACTAAGGTCTCATTTATTTTCTGTGAAAGCCTCAACATTCCTTCCATTTTCTTTTGATTATAGCAGTCTTCTTTTCTCTGCCCTATCAGCCAAACTTGTTAAGATAATGAGAAGGGAAATTTCCAGATGGAAAAATGTGATAGATTGTTTGATGCTTGTCTGCCAATAACACTGCTGTGGTAACTAAATATACCTCTTTCATTTTTCTTGAAAATTTAGAGTCCCCCCTCCCAAAATAAACAGACCCAACTCTTAAGTAAGCTTATGCTTAAAAGCTTTTCATCCTGCCAATTATTTTGCAAATTCTATATGGCAAGACGAATTCTACAGAAATACATTTGTATCTTTTGGTGGAAAGATGTGAACTAAAAGGATGGAGAAGAAAAGTACGTGTCAGCGGATCAAAGAGGCACTTTCAGCTCTCAGCCTAAGAAACTATCCCCCAGCCTCCCAGAGAAGAGATCTCCAAACAGAGAAATCCAAATGGTGTAACTATACACTGGGGATTAGGCATTTTTTAACCTTATTATTATTATTACACAAATGTAGTACAGACTTGCTGTGCCTACGCATGGCATGCACATTTCCAAATACTGATTATAGTGTAAAATGTTTCATATGATCTAGACTTTTCACATTCTAGTCTAGAAAACAAATGAGAAACATGTAAACATGTATAACTATCTATGTTCTCTAATCTCAAATTTGAGGTACTTTGATTTTTTTGAATATCTTATAAAACATTTCCAGGTTAAGACAAAAACAAAAGTCAATGGAAAGGAAAAAAATTAACATTAAATTTCTACTTTTTACCTGAATTAGGAGTTTTGTTTAATCTTATTTTCTAAATAACAATAATACTTGTCACAAATAAAGAAACACTATGCCTCTTCTTTAAACTTCACTGAGACTTATGTTAAGTTGTAGAATATGATCAACTTTGTTAAGTGTTCTAAGTTGAATTTTGTTAAAGTTCTTATTCAGTAATTTATATATATATATTTTTTTTTACGCAGGGCACATGTGCTCAACAGAGAGAGAGAAACAGAGAGAGAGGAAGAGAGAAAGTGCCCCTCAATGGGGCATATTCATGCTACAATCTGTTCTCCTCCATATCTCCATTCTTTTTGGACTTTGGACACACACGTGCCTGCCCAGAATGTTTTTCAAGCCTCCAGTGCCAAGATTCAAACTGTGGCCAGCCATGTGGTATCTGGCTCCCTCAACCATTAGACTATGGGCAAGCCTAAATTTTGTCTATTTTTGCTTTACATGTTTTGAGGCTATGTTATTAGGTTCGTCAAGTTTAGAATTGTTGTGGGAGTCTTGGTTGAGTTAATTCGTTCCTTATGTCTTGGTTTTCCCCTCTATAAGTTAGAGGCACAAGTTTCTGCCAGGTACCCCAGGGTACTACCACTTTAAATCCCTTTAAACTAAATTTTTTATTGGAAGTTATTGAGATGGTCTAAATTGAGACTTAGCCTAGAATAAATGTCGTCTGACTTCAGAGTGTAAATGTACTTTCCACTCAGCCCTGTTCCACTCAGGACTAAAGATCAGAAGTACATATCCTCATAGTCTCATTCCATTTTTTTTCGTTATTCAGCCACTGACAGTATAATTTTTGAGCTGTGTGCACGTGTTTTCTCATCTGCATTCCACACAGCTCAGTTCTTAGGAGCTCATAATTTAACCTCTTCCCAGAAGACTATCAATATCCAGGCCCTGTGCCAGCTAGGCTTCTGTTGCCAAAACATAGAGCTTAATAATTCTAAATAAGGTAGTTTTCTGTGTACTTCTTTACCTCCTTACCCTTATCTGCTGCTCTATAGTAGTGATATAATAAACAGTATTATTACACTTAAATCATAATTTATACATTAAAATTTTGTATTTGTCCCATTATAATATTTTTAGAGAAATTTTTGCTATAGAGCATGTGTGCTCACCTGAGAGACAGAGACAGAAAGTGAAAAATACACCCCCAGAGGAGATGGCCAAATCGTAATCCCTTCTCTTCCATTCTCCTCTTGGGTATGCACACACACGCATGCACACGCTCCTGGTGTGAGTTATAAGCCACCAGGTCTGACACTCGAACAGCAGTCAACTCTGTGGGTGTCCAGTCTAGTCCATTACTTTAGTGCTGGTCCCTATGCTAATAATTTTTGAAAAGTATTATTTATAATTAATTATACATTATACAGTGAGGTTCTCAAGATCTTTCACATCTATTTACCTATTAATCTGGATATTTTGTATCACCAAATTTATGTATGTGTAAATAGGTAAGTATATGTAAGTATTTTAGTGCATATATATAAACATACATAGAAATATGCATAGATTTTAATTATGTATTATTAATTATTATATATGTGTATCTTCATTTTCCTTGTTTCATCATTTCTTTTGTTGTCAGATGATTGAAAGTCATTTTATTTTATTATTGATATGCCAGATCATAGTCCTATAGATTTCTATCCTTTAAATAAGATAAACCAGACAACCAAGATTATTAGAATTATAAGTAATAATAAATAAGATACTTAGAAAAATCATGTTCTCTTTTGAGTAAGGTCCTGAGTTTTCTTGCATAGAATACATGAGCATCTCTTTGGTTACATGGAAGTGTCTATTACTTAATTTTCAATTTTGGAGAGCCAGCAGGTGGCATAGTGGTTGAGGCACTGGGGAAGAGAGGAGATAACCCAGTGGCTTGAAACTCACGGTAGCTGCATGTGCGTGTGTGCCCAGAGTCCCAAGAGGAAACTTTCTGTCTCTAGGAGTTTAAAATCACCATACTTTCTCATGGAGCAAGTGGTCCACATATAAATAAACAGAATAGTAAAATAAATGTGTCAATTTAAATTAGCCAACTTTTCTGCGTTTCTTGATAATTAATCGTTAGAAATAAAAATCTCTCCTGAAGATTGAGAATAGTTTTACATTGCTATGAGTCAGTAAGTGATGGAACTGTGTGTTTTCAGGTACTCCACCTGGTAAACCTTCTGCGCAAGGTCAACAAAATCGCCTTTTGGTCCTCTGTTAAATATAATGAAAGGGAAAAAAAATCCATGAGAATTGTGTAAGACATTCTTTGGGAAGCGTTTTCCCATTCTCCATTCCAAGCTGTCAGGGCAATTATTTTCCTCAACGGAGACAACCTATCTTAATGCATTAGTTTTCCATAGCAACCACTGAATTTAGAGAATTAAAAATATAACTAAAAACACAAGCAGCTAAGGTCAAAATAAATAAATGAATAAAAGTCTATCAATATTTGGAAATGTTGGAGACATGATTTTTAGCAACTTGGAACGCTTTAATTCTGAAGAGCAGAACGATCACGCATGAATTCCAGGCTATAACTTCTTACGCGTTGATATTCAAGAAAACATCAAGATGAGAAAGTCCGAGATTTATGCACGTTTCATTTTAGATATCATTGTATCCATTTTTATGAGGAATATTTCAAAAAGTTTATCTTCTCATAACATTTTAAGCTCTCAATATCACTTTGCCTGGACTCATCCAGAAATAATAAAATTACACTTAAAGATATTTCCTCTTGTATCACTCCAGAAAACCATAGTGGTGAACAAGATAAAAGATTTTATTACATTTTCCAAGGGTTGTGTTAAAGTCAAAATCGAAGAGACAGAAACCTATTTGCTAGTCAATGTTTTTCTAAGACATCCTAATTATTGAAGTATCTTAAACATTGTCATTGATAAATGTGGTTCACTGCCCAAATGAAGGATTTATAAACCTCTTTTCATGCCAACATAAAAGACAAAATGTGCATTTTATATGAACTCTAAACAGATGTTAAAGAGATAATAATTACATGTAGTTCAAATTTGTGACTATTTTTCTTTAAAAATATTCTAAAACCATTAAGTGTATTTGATAATTCTGTGCCAAATCTAACCAAAAAAAGAAAGAAAAATACCAAACAGACAAATGCATTCACTTTAAAATGCTACATTTTGTCCTTTAAAGTTTTTTAACTAATACTGGAAATATTTTTTGAAAATTTGACTAGCAACCTACAAATTAATAGTAAGACAATATAGGCAAATATTTTAAGCAGAGTTACACAAGAAATCTTTCATCAAATAACTGGCAGAACATAATTTAATCTAAAAGCACTGGCTTAACGGTGCATACTTTGCAAGTCAACCAATATTCCACTTTGATAAATAATCTTAACAGCATCAATGTTTAGAGCAGAATATTAATATGAGATAATTTTATTAAACTGCTCTATCTTCTACAACAAATAAGTCCAGGAGAGCACTCACATGTTTTTTTTTTTTTTTTTAGGTAATTTTGCCATAGGACATGTGCACCCACAGGAGAGAGACAGAGAAAGTGAGAAATGGTGAAAGGGAAAGTGAGAGATGACTTCCCCCACCCCAGAGGGAGAGATGGCCACACTCCAATCCCTTTCCCTCCACTCTCTTCTCAGGATTTTAGGCACATACACATGTGTGCCTGGCCTGATTTTCAAGCTGTTGGGTCCAGGACTTGAACCACAGTTAACCATGTGGGAGTCTAGCACTTAAACCACCACACCACCCGCTGGCCCTAACTTGTTGATTTTTAAATACCTAAATGGAAATGGAATTGCCATGTCTGGCCGTGACTAATCACGGTTATTCTCCTGCCACTGGACACCAGCCTAAGTGCACAAAATCGTGGTTGATGAGGAAAGGAAGAAAGGGGACAATGTCTGTTGACTAGCCAAGCAGCCATCTGCTACTTTACCTAACTGAACTTCTTGAAGGTGATAAATTCCTTATTTTAATGGTAGAAATTTACATTCTCTGAAGCAGGGATATTTTAGAGCCAGCATACTGAGGAGAATTGAAAAGCAGAGGTTCTTTGTATTGTGTAATCTCTTTCAACTATGCATTTTAAAATATGTATAAAATTAAAGCTACATCTGAAAAGATTCCTCCCCTTTCCTTCCTGAAGTTCGGAAAGTACTCCTACAATAAGCAGATATTTGTGCTAATTTACCAAGCAAACTGGGAAAAAAAAAAATCCAAAGCCAATACTTCTTTCATTTATCTGGAATACATTTTCATAACTGCTTATCTGGAAAAAAAAAAGTGTGGCATCATGAAAATACACAAGAGGTATTCAAAAACTTACAGAGGGCCAGCAGGTGGAGTGGTGGTTAAGGTGCTGGACTCCCACATGGTCGACCACAGTTCAAGTCCTAGACCTGGTGGCTTGTTTTCTTACTAGGGCCCAGCAGATGGTGTAAGGGTTATGTGGCTGGACTCCCATATGGCTGACCATGGTTCAACTCCAGGATATGAAGGCTTGAAACTCATGCCAGGAGCTTGTGTGTGTGTGCCCACAATTCCAAGAGAAGAATGGAGAAGAAAAGATTGCAACATGGCCGTTCTCCCTGGAAGGTGATTTCTTACTTTCTGTCTCTCTGTTTCTCTCTGTCTCTCCAGTGAGCAAAAGCACCCTATAGTTAAAAAAATAAAAATAAAAAAGTCATGGAAATAGGTATTATAAAAAATCTAGGCATGGATTTAAATAATTATTTGCACCAAAAATATTTTTACTTTAATTCTATTTTTACATGAATATTTTGAAGTCCCTTTTTACAGTACTAGCTATGAAACAAAAAAGCCAAAAGCACACAATAGAATTACCTGGTATCTTTTTATATGAATCTGTTTGAATAAATGGACTAGCATTTGTAATTTATAAAAAAATTTAGACTATATACAATCATTTCATAAGGTTTTTTAAAAACTATATTCTCAAATATTGTCTTACATGGGAGAATAAAATTATGCTGTGGTAGCAAATAATACTTAAGTCTCAGCAGCTTAGCAAATAAAAGTTTATGTTTTTACTCAGAGGTAGTTAGGTTTTGGTCCAGGAAACTTTCCAGGATCTCGATCCTCTAAACAGGTATTAACCATTAGAAGCTGTTTTCAGCTCTGTATAAATGCATGCTGCCAAGATCGTGATGGCAGGGCAAGAGCACAGAGAGAAACGAACAGAAGCACTTAAACTTTCCTAGAAATGTGCCAATATTTAATTCAACAAAGTGAGTCACATGGATTTGCCAGATATATTGGGAAAAAAAAAAAAAGTGTACCCTAAAGAAATGGAAAACAGGAAGGAAAAACTGAAAGCCAGGAGATCCTCCTGAACTCCAGTATTATAAAGGAATTTGATGGCATTTTTTTAAAAAAGTTTTTTGTAACAGGGTGCATGCACTTGCCAGAGAGAGAGAGAGAGAGAGAGAGAGAGAGGGAGAGAAAGTAAGAAGTCACTCCCCAATCCCTTTTTCTTCATTCTTCTCTAGCCACAGGGTCAGGGCTCAAACCATGCAGTTGGCCATATGGGATCCAGTGCCTTAACCTCCATGCCATCTACTAACCCAATGGAAAACTATTTTTCAGTACTATTTCTGAGGTATCAATGAGTTCATTTCCATAGACATTAAGTCACTAATACATGCTGTATATGGATATAGAACTGGGCATTAATTTAAACCAGCCCATTTTTATTTACTACTACCTAAAGGTTTGTCAGTGGAAAATTATAAGTGGGCTTCAACCTCTGTAAAGTCTTGTCTCATTTTCCTAAATTTTACTCATCCTTTGGGTTCCTATTTGGATTCTGTATATTTGAAGTATATCAGAGCACAATAATACAGAGTGTAGATTCTGGGCTTATAAAAGGCTGGGTATGAAAATCAATAGTACCAATTAACTTACTAAATTGCCTTTTAAAACGTATTTAAGTTACTGGGTTCATCTATGCAAAGAGTATAATTATAGTACTTACCTCATCAGTTTGTTTCAGATTACAACAATGCAGAATAGGACCTTAGAGATTACATGTATTCAGTGTGGGCTTTCTCTCAAGTGTTATGTAAGGGCAATGCTGTCAGTAGTAATGCGTACTATTCGTTAACAGCTTTTTCTTTTGTTTTTGTTTTTTTCCAGCATTTTTTGCTATGGGGTACATGCACTTGCCAGACAGAGAGAGACAGAAAGTGAGAAATCACCCCCAAGAAGGATGGCCATGCCACAGTCCCTTTTCCTCCATTTTCCTCTCGGGATCTTGGGCATTGTGCCCACCCTCAGCATTATTTTTTAATATATTTTTATATACATTCAATGACAATGTTTAGCTTATGAAGTGAACATTTCAATATGTGGACATTTCTCCCCAGTCCAGTTGATCAAAATATCTTCAACAGATTACACCATACCTCCCCGTTCCATCAATGCTCTGCCATAAAAAAATTTTAAAAAACCCTGGCTTTTGACAAAAAGTGGAAGAATATGGAAGATTTACTGCTGAGTGAAACAAGCCAGGCTATGAAGGAGAGATATTGTATGTCCCCACTTAATATCTATCAAGTGTCTGCACTCTGTGAATGAAAATGATTGACTAAAAGATATACAAACACAACAGATGGGTGTGAATGCCAGATGTGGTGTGTGTGGAGGAGTGGGGCCTAGGGAAGGACATTTGGAGGAGGGATACAGAGGCCAGCATTATTTTTAAGCTGCTCATCTGGGACTCGAATTGCCAGGTCAGCCATATCATGCAAGAGCCAGCCACCTGAACCTCCATGCCACCTGCTGGCCTGTTAGTTGCTCTTTCTTTTTCTTTCTTTCTTTCTTTCTTTCTTTCTTTCTTTCTTTCTTTCTTTCTTTCTTTCTTTCTTTCTTTCTCTTTCTTTCTCTCTTTCTTTCTTTCTTTCTTTCTCTCTTTCTTTCTTTCTTTCTTTCTTTTTTAGAGAGATTTTTGCTATAGGGAATGTTTACTCAACAGAAAGACAGAGAGACAGAAAGTGAGAGATCACCCCCCACAGGGGATGGACATGTTGCAATCCCTTCTCCTCCATTCTCCTCTCAGGATTGTGGCCACATACACGGACACACACCTGGCATGAGTTTTAAGCCACTGTGTCTGGGACTCAAACCACAATTGACTACATAGTAGGCCAGCAAAATAACCATTACGCCATCTGTTGGTCCCACTATTTCTAATAAGATCATTTTTGTTGATTCCTACTTACTCAGCACACCTGCTGCTATTGACTATGAATTAAAATTATTTTTTTCTCCCATTCTCAGAATGCCGTATATCTGAAATTGGAATATAAAGGACCCCAACAGGTTCCGTTCCCACTAATTTTGTCATTTATTAATACAAATTGTTTCATTTTTAAAATTAAGATTATTTGCAACATATCCAGTTATCCATGTTCATGTGTAAATGTTTGTGTGTAAATATACAAAGGTACTTCATTAAATACACTGTAGTATCAATAGTTCTTTAGACACTGACAAACTATGGTTTCTAAATTTCCTCAAGTTTATTAACATCATGTTTAATATTTATATTGAGTTACTTAAAAATAAATAGTGACCCGCAGGTGGCATCATGGTTAGTACGCTGGACTCCCAAACAGCTAACCATGGCTCAAATCCCATACCCGACAGCTTGAAAATCATGCTGGTTACGTGTGCCCAAAAATCTCAAGAGGAGAAGGGAGGAGAAGGGATTGCAGCCTGATCATCCTGCCTGGGGACTGATTTCTTGCTTACCCTCTATCTCTCTGACAAGTGTGCACATCCTATGGCAAAAAAAAAAAAAAAAAAAAAAGTTTTGTTAATTAACTCGTTCAGTACCATTAATAGATACACCAATATTTGATTAATGGGTTCATGTTCTAGCCAATAGTAAATTATCAGGCCTACACTCTGAGCAGTCAGGTTACTGTATCTCTGAATACCTTATCTGTAATTTTTTAAATCCATATTTGATCATAGAACCTGAACTATTGGAAGGTATACTAGCAGGGAGGGCAACTGTAGATACTAGAGACAGTGTGTGGGAGCAGGTAAGGTGAGAGGGAAGGGATTAGGAAAAAACAAGCAGATCACTTAACAGACAAAACTGAAAAGTTATCAGTTGATGATAATATATATGGTCATGTCTTTGACTTGACTAATGTGCACTGCATTCATGCTGGAAAAAACCATAGTGTACAATGTAAACATGTACAATGATGAAATAGAAAGAAAAGAGATAAAAACTTTATATTTACAAATTTTAAAAATCTGTATTTGGTGGGAACAGCAGTTAGCGTAATGGCTATGTCGCTGGACTCCCATGTAGTCAACCGCAGTTTGAGTCCCAGACCAAGTGACTTAAACTCATGCCGAGCATGTGTGCGTGCATACCCACGATCCCAAGAGGAGAATGGAGGAGAAGGGATTGCGGCAAGGCCATCCCCTCAAGGGGGGTGATTTTTTGCTTTCTGTCTCTCTGTCTCTCTCTGTCTTTCTGGCGAGCGCACGCGCCCTGTAGCAAAAACCTCTCAAAAAAAAAATTGTATTTGGTGAAATCTAATAAAATAATCAATCCATATGAGAGAATAATATCCCCTATAGTATGTCATTGATTGACTCTAAGCAATGCCAGAGTTCAACAGATGATAAACCCAAGGTAGAAGAGAGTTCTGTGCCCCCAGAAATTAGAAAAATAGATTTCATCTGTACTCTCCCAAACTCAAGGAGATGACTAAACTAAATGATATCTAAATAAATTTACACTCAACGTATTTCATTCCATTTAGAGGAAAACAATAACTTATCTAATAGGTGATTAAAAAGTTAAGTAACCAGAGTATTTTATATTTTAGGTTCACCAGGAAATAATAATATGATTTTAGGCAACAAATCCTTCTTTTATTTTCATGTATATGTTACTTAAAGTGGATGGAATATGTTTCTTAATCATACTCAAACTAGGCTCTTCATCAGTTAGGGATCTTTGCAATCACAGAACAGAAAACAACAGTTAATCAAATAGGCTATTGAGGCTTCAGATAACCAGTGAGAATCTGGAGAACAAGTTGAAGAAGTTAGGACAAAGGCTGCTCTGAGGACCAGAAGGCCGGAAGCACCTCCTTCGTAAAGAGTTAAGTCAGATTACTTGCATGTAATGGGTCTCTAGCCCCGTCAGGGTCTATGTCTCTTAGGTCTTAGAGAGGAAACAGAAAATGGTGTAGTCAATGTCACTTGCACATGGGGTAATCAGAGAAAGGGAAGCCCTACTTTTGTCTCAATAAGGAATGATAAATGAAGGTGTCACTCTCGGGGGAAAATCAGGGTGCTGTGAAAAAGACTCACTGAATTTGAGGCAGCCAAAAACCAGGCAATATGTGCTTTATCTTGATTTGCTTGTGAATTTCTTCTTGTATAGCTATCAAAATAAAAGCATGAGGGAACCAGCAGTTAGCGTAATGGCTATGTCACTGGACTCCCACGTAGTCGACCGCAGTTCATGTCCTGGACCCGGTGGCTTAAAACTCACGCCGGGCGCGTGTGCGTGCGTGCCCAAGATCCCGACAGGAGAATGGAGGAGAAGGGATTGCGGCGTGACCATCCCCCCTGGGGGGTGATTTCTCGCTTTCTGTCTCTATGTCTCTCTCTGTCTGTCTGGCGAGCGCACGCGCCCTATAGCAAAAATCTCTCCAAAAAAAAAAAAATAAATAAAAGCATGAGAAGCCAGCAGGTGCGTGGTGGTTAAGGTCGCTGGACTCCCACATGGTCGACAGTAGTTCTAGTCCTGGGCCTAGCAGTTTGTTTTCTCATTTTCTCTCTTTCTCTCTCTTTCAATCCCCCCCCCCATGAAATTAAAATAAATAAATAAAATAAAATAAATAAAGTTAAATAAAAATAATAAAAGTATGAAAACAATTATTATTCTAACATAGTTGTTACTTTTTTTTTTTTTTTTTTTTGAGAGAGATTTTCACTGTAGGGCGCGTGCGCTCGCCAGACAGACAGAGAGAGACATAGAGACAGAAAGCGAGAAATCACCCCCCAGGGGGGATGGTCACGCCGCAATCCCTTCTCCTCCATTCTCCTCTCGGGATCTTGGGCACGCACGCACACGTGCCCAGCGTGAGTTCTAAGCCACCGGGTCCGGGACACGAACCGCGGTCGACTACGTGGGAGTCCAGCGACATAGCCATTACGCTAACTGCTGGTTCCCGTTACTTTTTTTTTTTAAGTTTATTATTTTCTTTCACAAGAAGGAGAAAGGAAATAGAGATCCCTCGATGGGGTCTCATGCTGCAGTGCACTCCCAGGCTTCAACCAGCCAGAATCAGGGCACACACAATTGTGTCTGACATGAGCGGGTCAGCCCAGGATCCGAACCCTGATCTTCCCTTTGGCTTGCAGCACTGTAGAGTTCTGTGCTATGACTACACCACTGCAGCGGGTCTGCTGGTGCTTTTCAAATCATTTTCCATCTTTGCCATCAACTCTCCAAAACTGCCATTCCAGGTAAAATAATTACACCTATGTTGATGTCTCTAGCTCACTGGGCTGTCGGTAAACCAGGTTCCTTCCCAGTGATATTGGTCCCACACTAAAAAGCACAGTAACTTTCGCCATTTACTTGAATTTGTAGCAAACCAAATATATTTTCAGTCAACCTTGTCCTAAGAGCAACAGCCAACTACCTAATTCCAGAAGCATTTAAACATTACACTGAAGAGATAGGAATTTAAGGATATGGGGAGACTGTGCAAGTTCATTCAAATATATCAAGAATATTTTCAAGCATATTTAAAACTTAATAGAATTCTTATCCAAACTCAGTAAAACCCATTTATGACTATTGGGCTCAATTCTAACATGATCATTGCTTCCACAAACAAATCCTATCCAATTTAGCAAAAGAAACCTTCAAGCAGGGGAGAAAGGGATTTACCAGGAACATTTTAAATAGGTCAGCTTTACTGTAGTGACTGGAAAAATACTGAGTGGAATAATCTGCCATTTCTCATTAGACATTAGAGCTTAGAAATAACCAAAATGGCTTTCATGGAGGACATAATATTCAGACTACTGTGTCTCCTTGTATTTGCCCACAAACTGGCAAATCTTCAGTATAAACAGAAATGGCAGAAAGCACCCAATAGATATGTTACATGATTTTTCACTGTACAAAGTACAGACATGTAAGTATGCACACTCAAATTAGTGAAGGTTTACTAACCTGTTCATAAACATAACTCTATTAAATATATACACACATGCACAGTCTTTGGCTAGGCTAACTTGTCTAAGATCTAAAGTAAACCTGGTAAGAACTAAAATAACTGTTTTATTTAATTCATAGTTTGTTACATACTTATCATTGCAGGTAGATATAGCAAAACTTCTTGCTGACACCCCTGAATACATAGGCTATGGATTATTAACAATTATTATACTCAACTGATGTTATACATCATACAGTGTAGTTTAGTACATCACCTACAATAACTTAACTTTCTTAGAGGTTTTTGCCTTAGTGTACATGTGCTTTCCAGAGAGAAAGAGAGACAGAAACAGTAAGAGGGAAAGTGAGAAATTACCCACACTCCCCCCGAGGGGATGGCCACACTATAATCACTTCTCCCCCACTTTCCTTCTGAGTTCTTGGGCATGCACACACATGTGCCCGGCTTGATTTTGAAGTCATTGGATCCGGAACTCGAACCACAGTCAGCAATGTGGGAATCCAGCAACATTTCTATACCATCTGCTGGCCCCTATAATAACTTTTAATATATTTCTCTCCAAATATCTGCGAAAATTTTATAAAGCTACCTAACAATTAATACATCACTTTTCGCCATTGAATCAGTAGAAAGATTTGAACTATTCCACAACTTTCTTGAACTAAAACGTATTACTCACACCTTTCTTTCAGCTTTTTCCCAGTTGTCTTCCTTTTAAAAAAAAAAAAAATAGTGATAGAACATACATGTGTGCTTGAGAGAAAGAGAGAGCTACCAGGATCTTGGGTACATCCATGTGCATGTAGTATGGTGTTTTCAGGTCAACCAGGCTGGGCACTTGAACTCCATTGGCATGTGGCATCCAGCCCTGTAGCCTGGTACGTGGCAGCCGTACCACAGATCTGGGCCTCCCAGCTGTATCTTAACCATCCAGGTCCTCTTTCCTCCATCTCTTTTTATTTTTTTTTTTTTGAGAGATCTTCGCTATAGGGTATGTGCGCTCGCCAGACAGACAGAGAGAGACAGAGACAGAAAGAGAGAAATTACCCCCCAGGGGGGATGGTCATGCCGCAATCCCTTCTCCTCCATTCTCCTCTCGGGATCTTGGGCACGCATGCACACGTGCCTGGCATGAGTTTTAAGCCACCGGGTCCGGGACGCGAATTGCGGTCGATTACGTGGGAGTCCAGCAACATAGCCATTACGCTAACTGCTGGTTCCCCCTCCATCTCTTGATCTCTTCTTACTCCATGTAAATTCTGAACGTTCCCACGTTTTCTTGTAGAATGACAACTTTTTTTCTCTAAACTAAAGTCTATTCAGTTATTTTTTACCATGAGAAAGAGACACACACGGAGAAACACACATACAGATCCAAGAGGATCCTCATGTTGTAACCCACTCCCCGTCTCAGCTAGCCTGAACTGTGCACACATGCACATATGCATACCTGCATGCACCGGGAGGCCCCAGAACACAAAGCAGAGAGCTTCCCATGTGAGTCCAATTGCCTTACTTCTGTGCCACTGTCCATTCCTAGAATCCTTCATCATAAATCAGTCATACTGATCCTCCTGCCTCAGGATCCAACAACTCACCAGAGGTAACCATTTAAGGTTTTTGCCATAGGGCACATACATACACAAGAGAGACAGAGAGAAGGAAAGTGAGAAATCAGCCCACTGGTATTAGGGGAGAGGTGGTCATGCCTCAGTTCTTTATCCTCCATTACTCTCTCAGAATTTGGGGCATGCACACACACTCAGCATCTGGCCAGCTGCCAGATCTGAGACTCAAACTGTTGTCAATCATGTGAGAGTCCAGGGCCTTAACCACTCCACCACCTGCTGGCCCCCAGTTTATCTTTTTTACCTTCTCTTACATTATGCACACATCCAGTTTTTTTGTGAAATCCATATTCTGCACAAGCTCTGATCTCCTCTTCTTCCCTATCTTTTTTTCATGACCTTTATTTAGGCACCCTGGTTTTTCACCTTGAACATTTTCTTCCCATGAATACAAGTCTTACATTGTTCCCCAAAGCCTTGAGAAACTATGAGTACCACTACAGGTGGCTCGCATGCTCTTCGTAAGCTACACTGGCTTATACCTTTAGCCTCACCCATGAGTAGCGCACTTCTCCTAGTTCATATCACACTGAATTACTTGCTGATCCCTAAAAGGTAATTCTATCTTGCCCCTCTTCCTTTGTTCATTCTGCTGTATCTTCATGAAAGACCCTCCCCACCACATACACCTTGTTCTTTGCTGGACTAACTCTGACTCATTCATTAGAAAGCAGCATTTTTTCAGATATCCTCCAACCAAGCCCTTCAATGTCTTTTCTAAGAAGAATCTTATGCCTTTGTCTTTATTCTTTATAGTATGTTTTGGGGGAATAAGTGGAGTTAATAGATGTGAAGTATTTACAACTCTACTTTGTATTAGATTGGTGCAAAAGTAACTGCAGTTTTGCTTTGTTGAAATATGCCATTTGGTATGGAATATTTTCTTAAATATATATGATTATGCAATGTGCCATTTAAATGTGCATTTCTTATTTTATTTTGCTAATGACTATTACTTGCTCTATATTTTATATGCACTTTAGACTACAGAAATGGTGTTAAACAAAAGCATATTCTCATGATTTTCTTATTCAAGTCCAAAATGGGTTGTAAAGCAGTGGACACAACTCACGGCATCAGCAATGCTTTGGCCCATATAGTGCTAACAAACATGCAGTGCAATAGTGGTTCAAGACATTTTGCAAAGGAGATGAGAGCCTGAAAGATGGAAGGTGTATTGATAGCCACTGGAAATTGACAACAGCCATTTGAGAACAATCATCAAAGCTCTCTTACAACTGCACAAGAAGTTACCAAAGAACTCAACTTGACCATTCCATGGTCATTTAGCATTTGAAGCAGATTGAAAAGTGAAAAAGCTCAGTAAATGGGTCTCATGATCTGATCAAAAATCAAAAGAATCGTAGTTCTGAAGTGTCATCTTCCCTTAATCTGTGCTACAGCAATGAGCCGTTTCTCAGATTGTGAGATGCCATAAGAAGTGGATTTTATACAATAATCAACCCAACCAGCTCAGTGGTTGGACTGAGAAGACGCTCCAAAGCACTTCTCGAAGCCAAACTTACACCAAAAAGAAATCATGGTCCCTGTTCGGTGGGGTCTGATCCACTACAACTTTCTGAATCCTGGTGAAACCATTACATCTGAAAAGTATGCTCAGCAAATCAGTGAGCTGCACTGAAAAGCATCTGGCATTGGTCAACAGAAAAGGCTTAATTTTTCTCCACAGCAATGCTCAACTGCAGATTGCAGAACCAACATTTCAAAAGTTAAAACTAATTGGACTACAAAATTTTGCTTCCTCCTCCATATTCTCCTGGCCTTTCACACACCAACTACCTCTTCTTCAAGCACATCAACAACTTCTTGCAAGGAAAACACCAGCAGGATGCAGAAGATAGTTTCCAAGAGTTTATCGAATCCCAAAGCACAGAATTATATGCTACAGGAATAAGCACACTTAATTCTCATTGGCAAAATGCGTTGAATGTAATGGTTCCTAGTTTGATTAATAGAAATGTTTTTAAGCCTCGTTATAATGATTTATAACACTTTGGCACTATAGCATAGATGTTATGAAATTAGCTTCTATGATAACACATCCTGACAGCTTGGGTTTGAATCCTCCATTTATAACTGGCCAATGCAAGAAAGGTTATTAATTTATCTCTATCTCTGTTTCCTCATCTACCAAATAAAGCTGAGAAGAGTCTTTAACTCATTAGCTCATTATGGGATTAAACGAATTAGTAGTTTCAGTATACTTCCGTTATGTGAGGATAGTGTGCTCTTAGGAAGTCTTAGAAGGAATACATCTATTCAAGTGGCACAGCCTACTTCATGAGGAAACTTCAATTAGAACATGATCATTGATGCCAAGGCGAGCTTTCATGACTGTGGCATCAATAAAAAAAATACATATTTGGTCAGAACACAAAACTTGGAAGAGACACTGAAAATAGTCTTGCTTGGCAAACAAAGAAAGAAAACTCCACGTTTATTCGGCAACTTCTCTTCTTTAACTGGGTCAATTCATAAGCTTCAGCATCAACACTCAATGTCCAAAATTTGGCAATTTTCGACAAATTCTATCATACACAGGGAGAGCACAGGTCTCCTAGAACATGCCAGATCATCACTGTGCACGAGGAAAATGTTGGCCTCACACTAGGTTCCAGACCAACATAGCACTCAGGGAGAAAGATGACAAGGGGGTACTAGTTAAAAGCACAGTTTGGGGATGAGTCGATGGCTTACTGGTTACATCACTGGATTCTCACAGTTGACTGTGGTTCGAATCTCGGACTCGGCAGCTTGAAACTCATGTCAGGTGTGCGTGCATATGTGCCCCAAATTCTAAGAGAATGGAAGAGAAAGTTTTGCAGTGTGGCTCTAGGGGGAGATTTCTCACTTTCTGTCTCTCTGTATTTCTCTGTCTCTCTGGCAACCACACGTGCCCTATAGCAAAAATCTATCTTTAAAAAATAAATAAATAAGCAGAGTTTGAAGATGACTTCCTGGTTTCAAATCTAGGTTTTGCCACTTTAGAAATATTTGACAGTGAACAATTTGCTGAGTCCTCTGTGTCTCCATTCATTCATTTATAAAACAAAGGTACTCGAAGTGATGAACTGGGACCAGTAGGTGGCATGGTGGTTAAGGTGCTGGACTCCCACATGGCTGACTGCAGTTTGAGTTTCAGGCATGGTAGTTTTTGCTTTCTTACTTTTATTCTGTCTCTCTCTGTCTCTTTCTCTGGTGACCATATGTGTCCTATGACAAATTTTTAAAAAATCCTAACAAGTAAAATTAAGTAAATAATTATTTTTTAAAAAATGAATTATTATATACATACAAAAAGAACTTTGAACAATACTTTACATATAGAAGTCCTGAATAGGGCTTAAGCATGACAAAAATCTTCCCATATTCCTAGTATGTACGGGATCATTGTCATGCACATTTTCCTGTCCCACTTGCATAAAAATACACACACAGCTGTAGGAAAATTGCTAAAATTTGGTTTTCGTTACTTCAAAGATACCATCTTGTACTAAAATTCAGTATACTTCCCCAAGTATCATAGGCTACTAAGAGTCAATACTTTTTTATTTTAAATAACTTGAAAGTAAATCTTATCATATGTCCTAATCCAATAAAGTTGGTTTTTACCTAGGTCGTTGACTTGACTTAGGTTCTCTAAGGCAATACGGATATTTCCAAGGTTGTAATCTCTAGAAACAGAATCACCAAGTCCCAAAAGTAGAATCACCGTAAAGCCAATAAAGCTTACATTTCTGAGCCCTTGATTTTACAGGCTTGATGGTGTGGAAACATCTAAGAATGTATTCTTTGAGTATATCATTTTTTTTTTACTTTTTACTTTTTTTTTTTTTTTTGAGAGGTTTTCGCTATAGGGCGCGTGCACTCGCCAGACAGACAGAGAGAGACATAGAGACAGAAAGTGAGAAATCACCCCCCAGGGGGGATGGTCACGCCACAATCCCTTCTCCTCCATTCTCCTCCTGGGATCTTGGGCATGCACGCACGCGCGCCCGGCGTGAGTTTTAAGCCACCAGGTCCGGAAGCGAACCGCGGTTGACTACGTGGGAGTCCAGCGACATAGCCATTACGCTAACTGCTGGTTCCCAATTTTTGAAAGTTGTATATTCTTATACTCTTTTAAAAAAGAAGGCAGCCCAAATTATATAAGCTTTATATCCTAGAAAATCTGAATTCCTCTTCAGATAGAACTAACATCACTGCATATTTTTAAGCAAGTGGTTCAGACAAACAAGCATGACAGTTATCCCTTACGTGCTGGGAACCTGGGAAGATTTATTCATTGAAAGAAATTCCTTTTCTGAGACCTTGGACTGAGCCCCATCATCCCTGACATAATCACAAGCCTCGTACTTTGTGAATTGTTTTCCTACAGCCCACTTGCATTGCAAGTCTTTTGTCTGCCCTACGACCAATTACCTACTGTAGCCACTGTTTAATTCCCTTAGTTTCACAATGATTTTAGAGTCCTCAGATAAGTGCTCCTTCCGCTGGGACTTCACAAAGCAGTACTGACCCTGAAGCCAAAAATTACATTGTACATAAACACGTGCAGATGTACACATACAGACATATGCACAGAGTATATTGCATTTTCTATCACCTTTCTATGAAATCTTTGTAGTCAAAAAAAATATTAAAGTGCCCAGGATATTTCTATTATTGCTTTTAACGCTGACACCACAGTCTTTGAGCTGTTAAATTAAAGACACCCACCATGAAATATTCTATGCATTTGCAATGGAAAATAAGAGAGTTTTTAATCCATGAGCTCAAATGTATTAAATCAGAGTTACACCTGTTTTTCTCTTGCTTGTACCAGGCTTTGGGGAACTCAAAGCCAGATGGAGGCTGCCATTGCATTGTGAAGTATTATTCTCTTCTGGTTATTATTACTCAGATACTGTCGATCATACCATTGAAACAATCTTGCATCTGCAAAATTTGCTCCAGGGAAACATCAGCAATTCCGTTACTGTGAAAGGTACTAGAAGATTGTTTGCAGTTAGCTTCTGGCTCCTGTTCAGCTGGTTATATACTGATCCTAGAGGCCTCACAGAGAGTTTTAACTGCTACATAAAAAAAAAAAACCAGTTTTATTATAACATAGGAACAGAAGAGAAGGATAATCTTTCTTGACTGAAAATTCCACTTTTTTTTATTCTAGCCTATTGGCCATGTGATGATATGGAATTAACCCTGAAATTTCATCTTGTCCTTTTGGAGCATTTCACTGTTGTTAAACTGAATGCTATTACATGGTTTCTTCTAACTCAAGTAGCCACAAATTAAAAAACAATTATCTTCCATGTGCCAAGAACTATCTACAAACCAATCATTCCCATGTTTCTGCTTAAAGAATTAGTCAAGAAATATTTTGAGAACTTCAATTTTCTCTTAAATTAATGCTTATTGTGAAGGCTTTTTCTTTTCTTTTCCTTTTTCTTCTTCTTTTTTTTTTAATTGTCAGTGGGCATGTGTGCTTGCCAGAGTGAGACAGACAGGTGGAGAAAGCACCCTCTCCACTAATGGAGTGTGATCATCCAACAATTCCTTCTCCATTTCTCTAACCTGTTGGAATTTGGGGCATGCATGCACATATCCCTAGTGTGTTTTTTAAGCCACTGAGGCTGGGATCCCAACTGCACTGTTGGCCATGTGACACCAGCTCCCTTACCAACTAGGCCACAGGCAGGTCCGTAAAGGTAAATCTTTTTTTTTTTTTTTTTTTTTGAGAGGTTTTTGCTATAGGGCGTGTGCACTCACCAGACAGACAGAGAGAGACAGAGAGACAGAAAGTGAGAAATCACCCCCCCCCCAGGGGGGATAGCCATGCCTCAATCCCTTCTCCTCCATTCTCCTCTCAGGATCTTGGGCACGCATGCACATGTGCCTGGTGTGAGTTTAAGCCACCAGGTCTGGGTCTTGAACCGTGGTAGACTACATGAGAGTCCAGCGACATAGCCATTATGCTAACTGCTGGTCCCCATAGAGGTAAATCTTATGCATCAACTTGACTGGACCTCAGGTACTCAGGCATTTCACCAAACATTATTTTCAGTGTGTCTGTAATGGCACTTCTGGATGAGAGTAACAGCTGTATCACTAGAATGAGTAAAGCAGATCTCCCTTCTAATCTGTATGAACTTTATCCAGCTTCCTGACGGTGAATCTTGGGACTTATCAGCCTCCATAGTCACCTCAGCCAATTCCATATAATAAATCTCTATGGATGTTTCTTTGTAAAGTTATAGAGCTATGAGAAAACACTTAAGTCTGAATTATTTCTAAATATGGCATGGAGTTCAGAGGTGTTTTGTGCATATTAAAACACCATAAAAGTTAATGTTGGGACCAGCAGATGACATAATGGTTACATCACTGGACTACCATGTAGCTGACTGTAGTTCAAGTCCCGAGCCCAGCAGCTTAAACTCACACCTGTTATGTGTGCATGCTCAAAATTCCAAGAGGTGACTGGAGGAGAAGGGATTGTGGTGTGGCCATCCCTTGGGGAGGGGGTGATTTCTCATTTCTTGTCTTCCTGTCTCTCTGGCAAGCACATGTGCCTTATAGAAAAAATCTATTTTAAAAAAGTTAATTGTCATTAAACATTTCATTTATTTTCTCTCATCTGAAGAATATTTTCACACTAAAAATATCCTTTTTTAATTTAATATTATTTATTATTATTATCTTTTTATATTACACTGAATCTTGTGTATCTTTACAGTGTATTACATTTCTTTTTTCAGCACAATTACCATGCATATTAGTCAAGACAAAGACATTAATATCCACATCATCATCATCAAATAGCTTGTCTTCATTTTTCAGATTATTATTATTATTTATTTTCATTATTTTTTAAAACATTCAATCACTATTATTTGGCTTGTATGAAGAATTTACCCAACAAGAAATACTTCTCAGACCAGTCCATTTGAGAATACTGTATATGTTATCGCTAACAGGTAATAAGCCATTTCTGTGTCCCACTAATGTCAAGCCTCTCTGTTTGTTCTCCTGCTATCCTTCTCTATAGTCTTCCCTTCTCCTGCCCCATTCCACACTGTCTTCTGCATTCATAACTATTCTCACTGCTTTTATGCCCTCTAATATTTCAATCTCTACCATGAAGTGCAGATAGTTGGAATATATTAAGTGGATACATACAATATCTTTTTTCCATATCCTGGCTTGCTTCATTCAGCAATAGATCCTCCATATCCGACCACTTTCTATCGAATGCCAGGGCGTTGTTTTTTATGGCTGAGTAGTATTCCATATAATATATGTGCCACACTTTTTCCATCCATTCATCTGTTCGTGGAAATTTAGGTTGGTTCCATGTCTTAGCGATCAGGAATAATGTTGTAATAAATATTGACGTACAAGCACTTTTCTGACTGAGCATTCTCCTGTCCTTTGGGTAGATACCCAAAATTAGGATTGCTGGATCAAATGGTAATTCTGTTTGTAAATTTTTGAGAAATCTCCATATTGTTTTCCACAGTGGCTGAACCAGCTAACATTCCCACCAACAATGTAGGAGAGTTCCCCTTTCACCACATTCCCACCAACACTTACCACTTTTTGTATTTTTTATCTTTGCCATTCTGACAGGGGTTAGGTTAAATCTGCACTCCCTTATGACAAGGGATGTTGAGCGCTTCCTCATATGCTTTTTGGCTGTTCATATGTCTTCCTTACAGAGATTTTTGTTCAGTTCATTTCCCATCTTTTAACTGGGTTAGATTTTTTTTTTCAGGTAAGCCACTTGAGTTTCCTGTGTATTCTAGTTATCAGTCCCTTGTCTGAAGCATATTTGAGAGAAATATTCTCCCATTCTGAGGGTCGTTGATTCACACTTGTTACTGTGTCCTTTGCTGTGCAGAAACTTCTTAATCTGATATAGTCCCACTTGTCTATTTTAGGGATTATTGCCTGTGCTTTGAGAGTCTTATTTAGGAAGTCTTTGCCTACCCCAATGTCTCCCAGAGTTTCCCAAGTATTTCCCACCAGTAGTTTTATGCTGTGAGATCTTAGGTTCAGATCGCTGATCCATGTTGAGTTCATTTTTATCAATGATGACAGATGGGGATTCAGTTTAATCCTTCTGCAGGTTTCACCTAGTTTCACCCAGTTTTTCCAGCAGCATTTGCTATCAAGGTTTTCCTTTTCCCAATGGATTTATTCATATTCTTTGTCAAAAATCAGTTGGTTGTAAGTTTTGGGCTTTATTTCTGGGGTCTCTATTCTATTCCATCGATCCATCTGTCTGTTTTTGTGCCAATACTGTGCTGTTTTGATTATCACAACTTTACAGTATACCTTGGGATCAGGGAGTGATATGCCACACCCACTCCACTTTTCTTGTACAGGATTACTTTGGAAATACGAAGTCTTTTATGATTTGAAAAGTTCTATGATTGTCTTTTCTAGATCTGTGAAGAATGTCTCTGATATTTTGACTGGAATTGTGTTAAATACATAGGTTATTTTGGGTAGAATTTACATTTTGATTATGTTAGCTCTCCCAATCCAGGAACATGGGATACCATTCCAATTTTTAATGTCTTTTTCATATCATTTTTAAGATTTTCATAGTTTTCTTTGTAAAAGTCTTCGACTTCCTCAGTTTTATCTTTAGGTATCTTATACATTTTGTGGCTATGGTAAAAGGGATTCCTTTCTTCAGCTATACATCGTTCAACTTGCTGTTTGTATGAAGAAATGCTATAGATTTTTGGATGTTGATTTTGTATCCTGCCACTTTACTGTATTCATTTACTACTTTGAGAAGTTTTGTTTTGTTTTGTTTTTTGTTTGTTGTTTTTCATGGAAACCTTTGGGTCTTCTAAGTATACCAGCATGTCATCTGCAAATAGAGATATTTTCAACTCTTCTTTGCCTATTTGAATGCCTTTTATATTGTTCTCTTTTCTGATTGCATTGGCTAAGACTTCCAGCACTATATTAAAAAGTAGTGGAGAAAGGGGCAACCTTGTCTAGTACCAGTTTTTAGTGGAAAAGCTTTTAGGTTTCCCCCATTCAATATAATGTTAGCTGTTGGTTTTCCATAGATGGCTTTTATTGTGTTGAGAAATGACCCTTTGATACCAAAAATATCAAAATTTTTTGTACTCCTTCAGAAGGATGAAACGTGTCTAGAGTGTGTGTATGTGTGTATATATCTATATCTATATATCTATATCTATCATTCAATATAATGTTAGCTGTTGGTTTTCCATAGATGGCTTTTATTGTGTTGAGAAATGACCCTTTGATACCAAAAATATCAAAATTTTTTGTACTCCTTCAGAAGGATGAAACGTGTCTAGAGTGTGTGTATGTGTGTATATATCTATATCTATATATCTATATCTATATCTATATCTATATCTATATCTATATCTATATCTATATCTATATCCATGGATATCGATATGTCATGACTTTTCTGATGACTCTGTTTGTACATATATATGGATAGATAGATAGATACCTATAGAGAGGTAGATAGATAGATAGAGGTATGTACATCTTCTCAAGGAATTATTGAGTCATTATTTGACTTTAGGCCAATATCTTGGTCTAGCTAAGCGATCTGTATCTCAAAGAGTCATCCACAGATCAGCCACACTGGAATCAGCAAGAAATCTATTAAGCACTCAGTTTCACACCCATCCACAACCTACTGCATTGAACCTACATAGAAAAAAAACCCAAAAGACTTGTTTATCACAGAAGTTTAAGACCTAGAGGTTTTCAACAGGAGTGAAGAACATTTTTTAAAAAATAATGCCAAGGCGGGACCAGCAGTTAGCGTAATGGCTATGTCACTGAACTCCCATGTAGTCGACCATGGTTCACGTCCTGAACCTGGTGGCTTAAAACTCACACCAGGTGCGTGTGCGTGTGTGCCCAAGATCCCGAGAGGAGAATGGAGGAGAAGGGATTGCAGCGTGGCCATCCCCCATGGGGGGGTGATTTCTCGCTTTCTATCTCTCTGTCTATCTGGCGAGCACACATGCCCTATAGCAAAAACCTCTCCAAAAAAAAATAATAATAATAATAATGCCAAGGCTTCTCCCAGACCAATTACATTATCATGATGGAGTTGGGGGATAACTGGCACTTTTTTAAAGAATTATTTATGTATTTAACTCCATTTGCTATTATTGTTATTTTTTTTTAAAAAGTCAAGTACATGAGCTTTTAGGGTTTTTATTTTATTTTGTTTATTTTATTTTATACATCTAATCACTATACATCACTTTGCTTGTAAGTTGAATTTAGCCAACGTGAATATGCTTCATACTAGCCCAATTGAGGATACAAAACACATTATCATCAAGAGATCATTTGAGCAGAGAGAGAGAGAGAGAGAGAGAGAAAGGAAAGTGAGAAAACAAGCTTCCAGGCCTGGGACGCAAACTGTAGTCAGCCACATGGGAGTCCAGCAGTTTAAGCACCATGTTACCCACCACAGATAACTGACATTTTTAAAAAGCACTGTGCAGCCATACTGAGAATCTTTATCAATATTCATGACCAATATGTAACCTAGGAAGGCTACTAATTTCTTTCCACAACATGATTTAGTAAGACTTAATCAGATCTGTAATATACTTTTACTTTGATCCTAAAGAAGCTCTATGTAGACTTTTCAAACGGTAATGCCTTCGATTTTACATTTGTTTCATAGTAATCAATGATCACAATTTATGATAATGCTTATTTTCACAAAAGGCATAAAATAAAAATAAAATGTAAATTGATTCAGGCAGACATTAAATCAATGTATAAAGCCTACAGATAAGTTATCTAAGTTCTTATATCCCTAAACTTAATATCTGTTAATGCCCTTCAAAACCTTAATGCAATTCCTCTAGAGAAGTTGGACCAGTCGCTTAGACGTATCCTTATGCTATGGTGTGAATGTGTCCCCTCTGAAATCCATGTGTTGAAACGTAATGGAGAATGCGATGGTATTAGGAAATGGGAACTGTAAGACGTGACTAAGCTATGATCCTCCACATCCATGGGATTAAGGCTCTTGAGAAAGAGAGTTCACTCAGTACATGGCTAGCTTGCGTGTCCACCTTACACCATGTGAGGATACAGCATTTTTCCTCTCCAGGAGATGCAGTGAGAAGGCCCTTTATAGACACCAAATGCTGGTGCCTTGATCTTAGCATTTCCAAGCTCTAACACTGTGGAAAAACAGATTTCTGCTCTCCATGAATTATTTGGTCTCTTGCAATTGTTAAAATTTTTATGATAGAGAGTGTTTAGATGCACACGTGGGGACATAGAAAGGGAGCGAGAAACTCCTGTGCAGGTTCTCATCACAATGCAATCCCCTTCGCACAGCCCACCAGCTACTCGGATTCTTGAGTGCCTACACTTGTACCCAGCATGCTTTTAGGTTGACCCAAGAATCTGAGCCATGACCATCCATGTGGTTTCTAGCACTGCATCCAGCATACCATGGACTGCACCACAAGGGCTGAGTCTCTTATGTTTTGTTACAGTAGCACAAAACAGACTAAGATGCCTGCTAATAACCTACAAAGCTCTAATACAATTTTTCTAGAAAATCTGGATAGCTTAGACATTTCCCTCAGACCATGTCAATATGACTTCCAAACACTTAAAAATTCACACTAATTTCTCCATCAAAAGAAAAAGTCCAAAACAGAAAGCTCTGCTTACTTTGTAAATGCTTAATTAGAGAACATCTGAGTTGGTCAAAGAATGTTGGCTTCGATATCAAACACAGCCCTCTTTCTCCTTTGTGCTTGTAAAGTAAAGATGCATTAGGATTTTCAAATATAGGAAGATTTGCAGGTCATTTTTTCTTTTCTTTACCTATGTCATGATAAATTAAAAATTAATTTGTAAACACTAGGAATAAGCTCTCTTTCATTTACTTTTGACTTTATTCTGCTAGAAGCTTGACTTCATCACAAACTATTTAATAATAATATTATTTATTCTCATTGCATTTTTTTCTACTGAAGATGAGCCTGTGGTTCACCATGACCCAGAGCTATATCGTCTTTTGGAGGAAACCAACCAACATGCTCTACAATGACCTTGCATTCTTGGCAACAATTAATTAATCAGCTTATAATGGAATTGACTATAAACATGCAGCTCCCTAAGTAAAAGAGGGATACAGAGGCTGGCAGATGATGTGGTGGTTAAAGATACTAGATTCCCACACAGCTGACCACGGTTCTAGTCTCGGATCTGGTGGCTTGCTTTCTCACTCTCTCTCTCTCTGTCTCTGTCTTTGTCTGGTCAAATTAAAATAATAATTAATTAATAGAGTTTTAATAAAGTAATTCTTTTTTTAAAAAAAGAATACCTTTCAGATTAGAATAATTTTCCTGCACCTTTATTCAAGTTAGTAAAATTTGTAGCAGGGTTATTTCTCACAGAAGTATGGCCAGCAAGAGAAGTGAAAAGAGTGAGTATATGCATATTCTACTGCTGATGTAACTAACTACTCACAAGCTTTGTACTTTAAAACAACAGGAATTTATTAACTTATAGTTCTCGAGGTCAGATGTCCAGGGTAGGTCTCACTAGACTAAATTCAAAATGTCAGCAAGCTGTGTTGCTTTCTAAAGTTTCTAAGAGAATCCATTCCATGCTTGTTCAAGTCGTTGGCAGAATTCAGTTTCTTGTCCTCATTTCCTTAGGGGCTATCAGTTGGGAGCCAGTTTCATTTTCTAAAGGGTGTATAAAGGCTCATGAGCCTCTTCACCCATCTTTATACCCTCAATGGCAGGTTAAGTCCTCCTCACATCATACTCTTATGACCTCCTCCTTTGCCTACCTTACTCTTCTGCCTACCTGTCCACTTTTCAGGACCCATATGATTACACTGATCTTTCCAAATAATCTGGGATCATGTTCTCATCACATAATCCACTGGTTAGCAGCTTCAATTCCATTCAAAAGCATTTCCCTTTTGCTGCATCACATAACATGTTCATTGGGATGCCAACAAGATCATGAAGGTCAAAGTCCTGCCTGCCACAGTGAGACATATTGACAATTCTGCCAGAGACTCTTCCAGAAGGTGTTGTCTTGACAAGAAAAATTTATACATTATGATTTTGAATTTTTTTTGCAATGGTCTTTCAGTGGATAAAACTGATTCAGCCTAATTTATCTGAGAAACACTTTGTAAAATGACTGGAACTCTTATATTGTGTTTCCACTCACCTAGCCATCGTCTAATAAATTGGCTTCCTGTGATTTGCCACACTACAAAGAATGTGCTAGCTTTGATGTATTGATCTGCTTCTGTATTCTTATATTTCTCATTGTGACTTAATAAACTGCCAAGCAGCGAGGTGACCAAGTTTACCCTCTGAGAGATAGATGAAAGCTTAGTGTGCTAACTCATGGACAGTCGTGTTGCAAAAAGTGCAAAGCTTAACCCTCACCAATTCTTCTCAAACTTTAAATGCATGTAGAAATCACCAGATGTTGCTACTGCTGCTGCTCTCCATAAGACATATAATACTTTAAGAGACCCTTGCAGGCAAAGAGAGACAGAGAGATGAGGAAAGTGAGAAAGCAAGCCACCAGGTCTGGGACTCAAATCGTGGTTAGCCATGTGGGAATCCAGTCCCTTAACCACCATGTGATAAAGTTATATCCCAATAAACACATTGTAAATTAAAAATATTTTATGATAAAAATGCATTTAGTACTTTTTTAACATTCTAAACATGGTAGTTTAGCCTAGTCTATCTTAAATGTTCTAAGAACACTTACATGAGCCTACAATTAGCAAAGTCATCTAACACAAAGACTATTTGATAATAAAGTACCTAAAGTAGCATGTAATTTATTGATTATTATGCTGAAAATGAAAAAGCAGAACTGTTGTGTTGCTGATGCACCAACATAAAGTTGAAAAATCCCAAGTTAAAGAATTCTAATTCAGGAAACTGCATGAACTTTTTTAAAAGATCCCAAGTGTTTGTAAAAGGCAATAAAGTTTGGGAACCAATACTCAGACCATAATAATTTTACCAATGGAAATGGCAACTCTAGCAAAGGTTCTCTGTGTTACCTGCATACAGAACCACCCAATTAATGCCAGGATCCCATTCTCAGAGGGGCTGATTTGATCATTCTGAACATTAGAATTAATTTTTTCTTTCATTTTCTTTTAATTAAAAAATGAAAATCTCACTACAATTTTTTGTATGCTGTTCTGTGGGTTTTCATAAATGCATTGAGCTGTATTTCTATCACGAGCTGATACAAAACAGTTGTACGGTTGTCAGACGAATGTCTCTACTTTCCCAGGCCAGGATCCCAAAGCAGGTCCAACCACTCACCACCCAACCAAAGAGAGAGGCAAAATGGTTGATTAGAAAGGATATGAAGATCTATTACAGCATGACCACACCAGGAATACAAGTAAGAATATCCTGGACAGGTCAGCCAACTTCCAGGTGCTTTTTTAGGGAAAG
>NW_006209381.1:138835-142499 GCF_000334495.1 Tupaia belangeri chinensis
GGATACTATGGGGCTTCTAGTCATGTATAGAAAAGTGTAGGTCAGGTTAATTTTTAGCAGGATGGGGAACAGATAATCAGTCTTTGAGACAAGTTTCAGTCTTAACTAAAGAGTACAATCAAACAAAACATCTTCAAGAGAGGAATTTCAGCTTGTTGCCGGGGGAAAATGTTTCTCATTATTTTAGCTCAGGTTGCCTGTTCCTCTCCTTAGAGTTTCCATGAGAAATTCAAACAAAATGTACAAGGCTCACAGAGAAATAGCTTTTGATTTTAACAAGATGGACTCTGTCTGGCTAAGCAGGTCCCGGCCACTATCATCCACACAACTTTTTCCTGCCAGCCTTTCTGGTCAACCTCCTCCCCACCCCAAATCCTTGAACCTAGCGATTTTTAATTTTGTTCCAATTAGAATAATTTCTGTTGGCTATCTTCAATTTAAAATATTCTTTTCTCCTCTGTGTGAGTCTACTGATGAGCCAAACAAAAACATCCTTCATCTAGCATTTCATTTTGTTTCATTTTTATACTTTT
Source organism: Tupaia belangeri chinensis (assembly GCF_000334495.1). Lineage (NCBI taxonomy): Eukaryota > Metazoa > Chordata > Mammalia > Scandentia > Tupaiidae > Tupaia > Tupaia belangeri. Next base: position 139,369 of record NW_006209381.1, read on the forward strand.
CATCTCTACTGAAAGTTCACTTCCGATCTTGAATGTCATCCAATTTCTGCATTCGAGGTTTTAATATATTGCACATTATTATTTTAGATTCTGTTAGATATTCTTTATGTCTTTGTCATACCTAACAATGGTTACATTGATTGCTTTATTTCTCAGCAGTGTGTTTTTTCTTCTTGATTTTTTTTTGTGTGTGTGTATGTGCATTATATACTTTTCTTAAAGATGGCCAGATGTATAAGGCAGCATGGGCTGAGGTAAATAGGTTTATATCTCGAAATAGGCACTTCTTTCCCTCCTCTAGGCCTTTAATGTTGGATTTGAACTCTCACCTCGTCAAAGCTTTGTCTGGGTTTAAGGTTTGCTGTAGCTGTGGCTATTATCCTCAGTAAACTTGTGATACCATGATTTATAACAAGAAATAAATAAATAAATATATATATATATACACACATACATATATATGTATATGTATGTGTGTATGTGTGTTTATATATATGTGTAAATATATATATATATATATGCACACAAGAAACAAGAAATGGAAAATTATTTGTTGTTGATAACATGTATGATTAAGCCACCTTACAGTGTATTCTGACTGGAAAACTACATTTTGTATACTGTGGTGATGTCCAATGAAAGTATGTAAAATAAATAAATATTTTTTTAAAGAAAAGAAAAAAAAAAGAAATATATATTTGGTTTTGTCTCTGGGTCACGGCATAATGACCCTATAGCTCTTAGACAGACTCTCCAAAGTGATGTGTCTTTTGTATACTAATGAGTTGACTGATAGAATGGGAATCCAGGAAACCCTCCGGATGAAAGGCTGGCTGCCAGAGAGACCAACCATGGGATTAAATTATTAAATCTTTTAGCCCCGCTGCCACTGCCATGCCCGATCTCAAGGGAGGAAAAAGGGTATGAAGGTGAGTTGATCACCAATGGCTAATGGTATAAGCAATCATGCTTACATAATGAAGCCTCCATAAAACCCAAAATGGCAAGGTTCAGAGAGAGTCCAGGTTGTCATATGTGGAGTTCTGGGAGGAGGTACATGCAGGAGAGGGCGTGGAAGCTCCACACCTCTCCACCTGTGTCTCTCTTCCATCTGGCCGTTCATCTGTGTCTTTATAATATCCTTTAAAATAAGTGGTTAAACGTAAGTTCTGTGTGCATCTCCAACAAATTAATTGAAACTAAAGAGGACATTGTGGGAACTTTTGATTTTCAGCTAAGACTTCCGACTGGTATTTGAAATGGGGGACAGTTTTGTGGGACTAAATCCTTAACTTGTGTTTTCAGATGGCATCTTCAGGTAGATATTTTCAAAACTGAGTTAAATAATATAACATCCAGCTGAGAACTCTGGAGAACGGCTTGGTGTGTCAGGGCAAAACTCACACACAGCTGGTGTCTAAAGTGTTCTGAAAATAATGAGAGTAGGAAAAACACTTTGCTTTTTCTTATTTCTCAGAGAGCCATATGCTTTAAATGTGTCTGGCAACAGGTTGGAAGCTGGTTTTCTAGGGTCTTCTCAGATCTCCCGTTTAGGTTATGCCTTAGAGCAGATCTGTCTTCACATTCTTTCAACATTCCTAGCAGTATTACAATCTTGGCATTTAACTTTGTTGATCTGGTGGTTTGAGACATGGAAATAATGTTCTATTTTGTTTTGATTAAGACTCAGTTTTAGGGGGCCAGCAGGTGGCACGATGGTAAAACATGCTGGACTCTCATGTGGCCAACCGCAGTTCAAGTCCCAGACCTGGTGTCTTGCTTTCTCATGTTCCCTCTCTCTGACTCTCTGTTCCTCTCTGTTCAAATTTAAATAAATAAATAAATGATGTTAAAATAAAATAATTCTTAAAAAAAAAAAAAGAAGACTCAATTTTAGGAAGACACTCTATCCCCTGGCTCTTAATGGTATGGCCTTCCCAATTCTTCGGCTTCACTACCAGCTGTAATGTTAGCCTAAGTTTGTATGTATGCCTCTTCCCCCACAATACCATATTTTTGTTTTTCTTTCTGCTCTCCTCTTTCATCTTCAATGAGTTTCCACCGGTACCTTAAAGCAGAATTAAGGTACTTGTTCCGTAAAAGATAAAAGGGGTAAGAATCTATGTGGAGATTTGTGTTCATCACAAAGGTGGTTTTGTTCCCTTCTCCTGGTCTGCACCATCAACAATACTCTATCAGAATGCTTGTCAATCTTTTCTAGACCTGTTGAGATCATAGAGAAGATGCAATAGAATGGTTACATCCCATAAACCTGTGGCCACCAGAAGTTCTATAATATTTTACCATCCCATACTCATTCTCAACTAATTTATTTATTCTAGATAAATTTTTCTTGCTGGTATCCTCTTACTACACCTGCCCCAAGTAAACAAATGCTGTAGTCCTATTTATCACTTAAGGCATCTGTCTCTTTTATATTTTGGGTTACGAGGGCCAGCAGGTGGCATGATGGTTAAGGACTCCCACCTGGTCAATTGCTGTTGGAGTCCCAGACAGACCTGGTGACTTGTTTTCTCACTTTCTCTCTCTCTTTCTCCCTCTCTGGTTAGTGCATATACCCTGTAGCAAATTTAAAATAATAATAATGATAAATAAAATTAACAATTTTTTTAACTTTTTTTAAAATTTAAAAAATATAGCTTGGTTTTTGTGGCTTTTTTTTTAACCCAGTTGCCTGAAAAATTCAAAAAAGAGGAAATTGTTCATCTCTTTTTCTAGAAAGGGTATATGTAACACCCTTTCCAAATCTCTGTATTCCACAGCAAAAACTGGGAGTCTGGCAGGTAGAGTTTTAAAAGCCTTCAGGTGATTTAGTGCATGCCGAAGATTGAGAACCACTGCCTTTTCATCTTTAAAACCAGCTAGATTCATCCAGTCAGACTATTTCTGCCCTGCCATTTGCTGGTCATGATGTGAGATTCAAAATTAGTCACAAGAGATCCATTCTAGGTCAAAGGTAGGTTCATTAATAGCATTAAGGAAATCTGCTTCCCAACTTTCTTCCAATTGTACCTGCAAAATCCAGGAAGTTTTATAAAGTTATTAGTTTTATTTTATTACATTGACATTTCTTAATTTGTGGCCAAGCTGAGTAGATAGACTTCTAGGGA
>NW_006209381.1:142524-154869 GCF_000334495.1 Tupaia belangeri chinensis
AGGATCACAGTTTCACCAATAAATTGACTTCTGCAATTTTCTTTCTCTTTTTTGTAGAGGTTTTCACTATAGGGTGAGTGCACTCGCCAGAAAGCGAGAAATCACCCCCCCAGGGGTGATGACCACACCACTTTCCCTTCTCCTCCATTCTCCTCTCAGAATCTTGGGCACACATGTACATGCGCATGGTGTGAGTTTAAGCCGCCAGGTCCCAGACTCGAACTGCGGTCGACTACATGGGAATCCAGCAATGTAGCCATTAAGCCAACTGCTGGTCCCAGACTTCTGCAATTTTCAAACCAAAGAATGATTTAAAAGCATACACAGAATCAGTGGAAACTGAAAAGAGAAAGGAACACATACATGTATGCAATAATGAGCATGAAGAAGGAATATATCAGGTATCGAAATATTTGAGGAAAATGGAAAATGGCCACATTGCATCTTTCAATTGTAACAATCCTAAAACAAAAATTAAAAGTCAGTCAGGACTGTATTGTTTCTGCATGATGAAAAGATCAGAGATGTAAAAACTAAATCACTGAAAATATTTCTTAAACCATTGTGCACTGGAACTTCCACATAGAATTTCCAGTGTTTGTGTTTCTTCTTTCTTTGAAAATGGAGATTTTTTTTAGATATTTCCCATAGAGATTACATTTGAGAAATTACTACAATTCCCCTTATCTTTTCTCCTTTCAAGGTCTCTACTATTTTATTACAGGTAGCATTTCCTCATATACTAATATTCTCCAGTTTCGGACACTTTACAGGGTCTCCGAACTTCACATTGTTGATATCACACATAAATTCTCTCACACTGCTCTAACTAGCAGTGTGAACATCTAGAGAAGAATTACAAAATGAACATCATTAGGTGTATTCTGACTTTTTGGTTAATTTTCCTTTTATCTCCATCTCTCTCTTCAATCCAATATAAAAACACATATATGCATATGCATGCATACATGCACACACACACACACACACACACACACACACACAGTTACATCCATTTATTTGAATATAACTGATTTTTTTTTTTATGTTTTTGCCTTAGGACACATGCACTTGCCAGAGAGCGAGAGAGAGACAGAGATGATGAGCAGGAAAGTGAGAAATCACAGCCTAGGAGGATGACCATGCCACAGTCCCTTCTATTCCATCCTCCTGGGATCCTGGGCATGCATGCAAATATTCCTAGTGTGAGTTTCAAGCCACTGGGTCTGGGACTTGAACCACAGTGAGCCATGGAGGAATCCAGCAATGTAACGGCTATGCCATCTGCAAGCCCCAAGTATATAATTGACTTTTATCCTTGAAAACACTTCAAAGTGAACTGTCACTTCTAATGGTATACTCAGTATACTTGCTGACTCCTGGATATCACTCCATTTCACATCCCAGGTATACTCCCCAAAGCGTTTACATGTCATATTTAGAACGAGGAAGTGGTAAATTCTAAAAACATGTTTTCTTTAGTTCCAATCCCAACAGGCCTCATTTTCACCTGGCTGTTTCATCGTATGCTTGCTATTCTAAAATTTCAATTTAGTAATTGCCATAAAATTTAATCCAGGCCAGTTTAATCCTAAAAGTCACTAAGGCTGTAAACAGGGTTTAAAATAGCCTCCCAAATTAACAAAACACTGCTTAAATTACATTTGTTAAAAACAGTACCTTTAGTAGGTTCATGTTTTAACTGATCCCAACAATTGCCACAGAATGTGAGAGTCAATGAACCAAAAAGAGCATTACCAATTAGTGCTTTCACAATCTGTGAGCAATTTGGAAACAGGTTTCCAAGAGTAAACGAGAGCACTGAAAACATTCAAGAAATTGCTGAAGAACAAACCTCAGAGCGTGCAGGCTACAGTTGGGAATTTATCACCATTATCTAGTAATTGTAGGCTACCTAATCCACTGAGGATGGACCTCTCATGTAAAAGCATATACATTTCATTTTTTGTTCATTACAATTTCACAAATTTGTCTTAAGGAGAATTAATTAGGTGAGAATAAATAAAATTATATTTACCCAGATATGTGTACATCGACATGGAGAGTTCCCTTTCCTCCTGCCAGTCACTCAGTGGTGACGGGCTTGCTGCATCCAAAGGTCAGAATGTCTCCACAGATTTGGGGTCTCCACGGAAGTAGGGGTACAAGGACAATCCAATATACTTTCAATCTGAGAGATTCAAGTTAGTTCAAGTTTTCTAAAAGATCCATGGAAGAAAGAGATGACAACATGGGGCTCTGAATGAAGATAGTAAGAATAGATGATTGTTCTACAGCTCATTCACCCTAGCTCCGGATAATCCATTGTGTACGTCTTCCCAACTCTGCCTTGGTGAGTTGAAATCAGCTACGTAAAGTATTTACAACATAAAAATTGGCAAAGTTTCTTTGCTTGCCACCCCCCATCAAGAGCTACTTCACCAGCACATTTCTGAAAAATGTTTCCAATTAGGATGACATATATGGCAATAAAACTTTTATGGAAGTGCTATGCATATATGCTAAAATTTGTGTATTTATATTGTGAAATACTAGATACCATTAGTGAGATAATATTTATTTAAACTGACATCCAGAGATCCAGGGGTCTTCAAAAAGTTCCTGCAAAAGGAGTATTATAAAAAAGCTATATGTCAAGACCAGCAGTTGGCATAATGGCTATGTCGCTGGACTCCCGTGTAGTCGACTGCAGCTGGAGTCCCGGACCCGGTGGCTTAAACTCACTCCAGGCGCGTGTGCGTGCGTGCCCAAGATCCCAAGAGGAGAATGGAGGAGAAGGGATTGTGTCATGGCCATCTACCCTGCAGGGTGATTTCTTGCTTTCTGCCTTTCTGTCTCTCTGGCGAGCACATGCACCCTATAGCAAAAACCTCTAAAAAAAAAAAAGCCATACATGGATTTCAACAAGTTTTTTTTACCGAAATACACTCAAATTTTAAATCTGTTTTTCCTATAACTTTTAAAAATACTCTCCTACAGCAGTGCCCATGGATAAAGATGCCCCAGAAGACAGCCATATTTGTTAGGCAATAGGTTGGTAACAATTTGGAATGACAAATAGGAAAGAACCTGAAATGGTAGTGAAATTCAGTCCACTTAATTTCTCTTTTTCCTACATGTTGAAGCACATTTTCTCCTTTCAAAATAAATATGCTGCTCAGTGACTGGAAGTACTAAACTATAACCCTTAGGGCCAGAAAAGTTTGTGGTTCAGATGAGAAAGCCTGGAAAAGCAGCCTCAGTGACTACTGTGTATTTTCTCTGCATAAAATGGTAGAAACTTATGTTTATCCTCAGGTTTTCACTTTTTAGGCCAATACAACCTTGCAGTCTCTATTTGTCTTCATTCTTGTCCTGAATCGACCTCAAGGTGACTAAAGAAATCTTGGAAGCCTGTAATAGGAGTTATATATAAAAGGAACAGGGGAATATTCTAGTAGCATTTGTAAAAGTTACCCTGTGTTCAAGCTTTCCAGTTATGTGGCAGATGTGATGCTGGAAAATGAATCCAACTATTACAAAAACCTGCTGGAAAAAGTCAACCTGACTCTTAGAGAAATTCACTAGCTTTTTTTTTTTTTTGGAGAGACTTTTTGCTATAGGGCACGTGCGCTCGCCAGACAGACAGAGAGAGACAGAGAGACAGAAAGCGAGAAATTACCTCCCAGAGGGGATGGCCACACCGGCAATCCCTTCTCCTCCATTCTCCTCTCAGGATCTTGGGCACGCACGCACACGTGCCCAGCGTGAGTTTTAAGCCACCGGGTCTGGGACGCGAACTGCGGTCAACTATGTGGGAGTCCAGCGACATAGCCATTGAGCTAACTGCTGTTTCCCAGAAATTCACTAGCATTTTGACCAAGCTAAAGGCCACTGAAAATAAGAGATACCACAGTTTTCTTTCAAAGACTCTGGAAAAGCTTCCAAGTTTTCAAAGTTTGAAATACTGTAATTAATCAAGATCAAGCTGGATGATTTCAGTTCACTAACATCATAAACAAATCAAAGTCATTGGAAAAATATATATAGAATTGTCTTTGGAGATTTAAATTTTGCCTTTTGAATCTATTTACCCATGTTATTTATTAAATATTGTGACACCATTTATAAACTAAATTATTCATAGTATTATTTTATGTATTCTAAATCTTTCCAGACCTGAAACGTTATGAAAACAACTCTCTAATAATGTTTTTATATAACATACCCATAGTATATTTAGACAACTGATATAAAATAATAAATTCCACCCCTTACTCTCGCTGTCAAAATAAACACATACTGTAGGCAAAACACTAGAATTCAAGCAAATTGTTAACTTCATGAATGCAATGTGAAGCCTTTTGTTTTCATTTAAAAAAAAAAAACAGACTTGAGCATACTGTTGTATAACATAGGAGTAGAGAAAGATGAAGACGTCTCCATCTTACACCCACTATGTGTAATATATTGCATTTTTTATCCTAGAAATTCCTGCTTGTTTTTTGTTTGTGTGTGTGTGTGTGTGTACTTGTTTTTTCTAAGTCCATTTATTTATTCCATGACTGAGTCAGAGAGAGAGAGAGAGAGACAGAGACAGAGAAAGGACCTCTTGACAAGATCTTGACACTGTGATCCACCCTCTGCTCCAGGCAGCCCTGGATCATGAGCATGCATGCACCTAGCATACTCAGGAAGGCCTGCCTTACACTGTGGCAGACCACTCCCTGGCCTCCGTTCTGGCTTGCTAACATCCAAATTTAGAAAGAAACCATGTAAAGTTCTTAACATCTTCAGTGCCCACCACTAGTGGACTCATCTACACCAGATCATTCTAAACGCTACACACGCTCAGTTCCTGTTGATATATCTGAGTTCAGGAATGCTACAAGTTGCAGTGGTTCCAATCTAGACATAGGTTAAGAAGAAACTACAAAATAAAGTACATCGGGGTTGATACCGGATAATTAAAGAGTTGTGATTTCTTTGAAAACTGCCTTTAAGATACTATTCTCTAAGGCCAATGTTCAACTGGCTTTAGCCACATACAATACCGTAGGTTCCTTTTGGTTTTCTCGTATTGATGCTTCTTTTAGGAACAGTGAAAACTTATACCACTAAACAGTTACGTTAGAGAGATGAAATCAGAAAAAAAAAAAATGTTGAACCATGACCTTTAAAAATTCTCTCTTCCATAAAAACAATGAAAAACTGATAAAAACTGACAGGCAGAAATCTGGAAATTAACTGAAGCTTTGGTTATCTAGGGAGTATTTATTCAAAAAGGACGACTATTCTCTGTACCAGAGCAAACCTTGTAGCATTTTAACTTGCCCTCTTCTGGTTCCACTCTCCAGCTACATGGGATCCTTGAACATCAACAGCCCAAAATCTCAATGGAAACAAGCAGTCAGGCAGCCATGCAGGAGCCATAGTGGACTGGAGCTGCTTCGAAGCCTCATTCTCAGAGAATTATGATAACTCAGAAGTCCTGACTTGTCTCTGAGTTCATCTAGTTACAAAAAGACAAACATTGTATGCTTTCTCATCTAAAGAGGTAAATTCATTCTATTACAAATCCATCTAAAGTAGCCAAATTCACAGAAACAGAAAGTGGAGAGGGTATTAGGGGCTCATGGGAAGGAAAAGGAATTGTTGTTAGAGGCATAGAATTTTAGACTTGCAAGATTAAAAGTTCTGGAGATGTGCTTAATAACAAGGTAAATATCCTTAACATTACTGAACTGTATGCTTGAAATGGTAAAGAGAATATATTTCATGTTATGTTCTTTTTCCAGCGCAATAAAAATAAATAAATAGAAGACCAGCCAGGTGACTTGGTAGTTAAGGCAGATGGATACTACACGGCTCACTACATAGCTTGAGTCCTCCTCCCATCAGCTTGAAAAACACACCAGGCACATGTGCATACATGCCCAAAATTCCTAGGAGAATGAGAAAAGGATTGTAGCATTGTTATCCACTTCCCTCACTCTGAGAGTTTTTCCTGTGTATAAGACCACCAGTAGTTTTACATTTTGAGGTTTTATGTTTAGATTATCAATAAATTGTGTGTTGATTTTTGTTAGTGGTGAGAGATAAGGGCCAGTTTCATTCTTCTCCAGGTCAATATCCAGTTCTCCCAGCACCATTCACTGAAGAGATTTTCTTTTTCTCACTGGATTGTCTTGTGCCCTTTGTCAAGGATCAGTTGGCTGTATGTTGTGGGGTTTATTTGGGGTTTGTCAATTCTGTTCCATTGGTCTACCTATCTGATTTTGTGCCAATACCATGCTGTTTTAATTATCACAGCAATGTGTAATATGTAATCATATCAAAACAATTCATAATATGTTTTAAGGTCAGGAAGTGAGATGCATCCTACTTTATTCCACTTGCACAGTATTGCTTTGGTGATATGGAATCTTTTATGATTCCAGACAAATTTTATGATTTTTTTTTTCTGTTTCTGTGAGGAATACCTCTGGTACTTTGATTTGAATTGCATTGAATTTGTACATCCATTTTGGTAGGATTGACATCTTGATTATATTAATTCTTCAATCCAGGAACATGGGATGTGCTTCTATTTTTTGTATAATTGTTCATTTCTTTTTCAAGTATTTCATAGTTTTCCTTGTAGAGATATTTGATGTCTTCGATAAACTTTATTTCTAGATATCATATTGGTTTTATGGCTATTATAAATGGGATTGCTTTCTTCAATTCTGACTCAGCTTATCCATTGTTGATATATAAAAATGCTATAGACTTTTGCATGTTTATTTTGTATTCTTCCATTTTACTATATTCATTTATCACTTCCAGGAGTTTTTTTGTGAATTCTTTTGAATTTGCTATGTATAGCACTATCTCATATCTGCAAATAGAGATCATTTCACTTCTTTTCCTTTTTGGATTCCTTTTATTTGATTCTCTTATCAAATAAATTCTGGCATTGACCAGAACTTCCAGTACTGTGTTGAAAGGAATGGAGAATTGGGCAACCTAACCTCATTCAGTATGATGTTAGCTATGGATTTGTCATAGATGATGTTTATTGTGTCGAGGAAGGTTCCTTCTATGCCAATTTCACTGAGAATCTTAATCATGAAAAAATGTTGTATCTTTCTGCATTTCTTGTTTGTGCTTTTCTGCATTGATTGATATGATATTGTCTTTATCTTTCCTTTTGTTAATGTGATATATTTATCGTTTTGCGTATGTTGAAGCATCCTTTCATCCTTGGAATAAAGCCTACTTAGTCATGTTGTATAATCTCCTAAATATGTTGTTGAATACAATTTCTAGTATCTTACTGAGAATTTTTGCATTCATATACATCAGGGATATTGACCTGAAGATTTTTTTGTTTTGTTTTGTTTTCTGGTTTTTGTTTTGTTTTGTTTTGTTTTGTTTTTGTTGTTGTTCTTTTGTCGTGTCCTTATCTGGTTTTGGAATTAAGATGACATGGGCTTTGTAGAATGAATTTGGGAGGGTTCCTTCCTTTTGAATCTTTATAAATAGTTTGAAGAGAACTGGGGTTAGTTCTTCTTTAAAAGTTTTTTAGAATTTAGAAGCAAAGCCATTGGGACCTGGGTTCTTTGTTGGGAGACTGTTTATTACTGATTCAATCTCATTGTTTGCTATGGGTCTATTCAGACTTGTTATTTCTTCCCGGTTCAATCTTGGTAAGTTAAACATGTCCAGAAATTTGTCCATCTCATCTAGATTTTCTTGTATACTTGTATATAATCACTTATAGTATTCTCTAATGATATTTTGTATTTCTGTTATTATATCCACTGTAATAATGTCTGTTTTTGTGCTGATTTAATCTACCTGGTTCCTTTCTCTGTTCTTCATTAATCTAGCAAATGGTGTCTCCATTCTGAATATCTTCTCATAGAATCAGCTTTTGGTTTTGTTTATTTTCTGTGTAGTTCTTTGATTCTCTATTGCATGTGTTTCTGCTTGAATCTTTATTTCTTTTTCCTGGAATTCTTTTAGGTACCTTGTTGTTGTTTTTCCAGTTCCTGGAGTTGTGCCATTAGATTGTTTATTTGCCACCTTTCTGCTTTTTTTCTTGTGGGCACTAATTGCTATGAATTCCCCTCTTATGACAGCTTTTTTCTGTATCCCATAGGCTATAAACAGTTGTTTGTTCATTGTCATTGGTTTCTATGAACCTTTTGATTTTGGTCTTAATTTCTTCTATTCTGTAAAGTCATTCAGGAGTAGGTTGTTTAGTTTTCATGTGTTTGTTTATTTTCAAGGACTCCTTATGTAGTTGATTTCTAGTTTGATTCTATCGTGGTAGGAAAAGATGCTGGATATAGTTTGTATACATTTGAGTATGTAAAGACAAACAAGTCTTTTTGTATACTATCATGTCGTCAATCTCCATATATATTCTATGTGGGAGTGGGCTTGGAATCTTGGGCATGCAAGCACACATGCCCAGCATGAGTTTAAGCCACTGGGTCTGGGACTCAAACTGCGGTCAGCTACGTGGGAGTCCAGCAACATAGCCATTACGGTAACTGCTGGTCCCCCGTTTTGTCGTCTATTTCTCCCTTGAGATCTAACAGTCTCTCTTTGATGTATTTATGTGCTCTGTTGTTGGTTGCATGAATACAGATGTTATATCTTCTTGTTGAACAAGTACTGTTAGTACTGTATAATAGCCATCTTTGTCTCTTCTTACATCTTTCATCTTAAAGTCAATTTTGTCTGATATCAGTATCATAACTCCAGTCTTTTTGTTTGTTTGTTTCCATTTGCATGAAATATCTTTTTCTGGCCCTTCACTTTCAGTCTATGTAGGTCCTTATCAGTGAGGTGTGTTTCATATAAGCAGCATATAGATGGCTCTGTTTTTGTATCCATTCAACCGAGCTGTCTTTTAATGGGTGAATTTAATCCATTCACATTCAATGCTATTGCTGATCATTGTGGACTTATCCTTTTCATTTTGTTAGTCATTTTCTCAGTTATTTTTGTTCTCTTATTTATTTTTTTTTTGTCTCTCTTTAGTTATACTGATACAATACTCCCCTCAGTACTTCCTGTAGGACTGGTCTAGTATTGGTGAATTCTTTCAGTTTGTGTTCATCTGAGAATACTTCTAATTGTTTTTATAAAGGATAATCTTGCTAGATATAGTATTCTTGGTTATAATTGTTTTTCTTTTAATGTTTGAATTCATCTTCCTGTTTTTCTTGCCTGCATTATTTTAGTTGAGAGGTCTGATGTTAATCTTATGGAATAAACTTTGTAAGTGACTTGATGTTTCTCCCTTGTCATTTTTAGAATATTGTCTTTGTCTTTGTTTTTTACCAATCTGGTTGTGATGTACCAGGGGAGGATCTTTTTGTGTTGATTCTATTTGTGGTCCTTTTTATTTCTTAGGTCTGAATTTCTCCATGTTTCTCTATATTTGGAAAATTGTTCAATAGTATTTCATGGAAGAGGTTTTCTATGCCTTTAGCAGATTCCTCACCTTCTGAAATGCCCACTATATGGATATTTGGGCATTTCATATTGTCTAGAATCTCCCATATATTGTCATCATTTGTTTTTGTTTTGTTTTGTTTTGTTTTGTTTTGTTTTGTTTCTGGTTGCTTTTCATTCTTTTTGGTGGCTTGGTCTATGTTGGAGACTTTGTCTTCAAGGTAAGAAATTATTTCTTCTGTATGATCCAATCTGCTGTTTATGCTTTCTAGGGAGATTTTAACTTCTTGGATTGTATTCTTCATTTCCAGACATTTTCTTTGATTCTTTTTTAGGGTGTGTATTTCTTTATGAAATTCCTCTTTCATTTTCTAAAATAATTTTCTCACTTCCTAAAACTGATTGTCTATTTTCTTTTGCATCTCATTGACTTTTGTCACTATGAATATTCAGAATTCTTTTTTGGACACTTCTGTGAATTCCTCTGTGCTGTCCACAGTTGATGAGGGGCTACTATACTCATCTAGGGAAAAGTTATCCCCTTGTTTTCTCATATTTCTTCGAGATCTGCACTGTTTTGTCATCTGATGTAGTATTCACTTTCTCCTATTCATTAGATTCTATAGTATTGGAAGAGGAAATTTCACCCTTAGTTCACAGGTATGTTCCTATTAGAGGGCTGTGTCACCCAGGTCAGAGCAGTTATGGGTACATTCAGGTGCTTGGATCCTCTACCAAACTTTCAACTCTTGATGAGGTAGTAACAAGTTAAGGAGATACAACTTAGTAAAGAGAATCAAGTCACATGCTGCACTCAGTGTAGTTATGGTCTGGTGATCTGAAAGTTCCAAAGTTACTCCCAGGACTTGAGGGTGCACTCAAGAGAAGAGGCCTGCCAAGATGAGGTCTGAGTTTTCCAGGGGAGGGGGTGAGCCCAGGCCACCAGAGCCCTGGGCAACAGAGTGAACAAGTTCCAAAGTTACTCCCAGGGCTTAAGGGTGCTCATGAAAGGAAGCCCACAGAGACCAGGACAGAGTTTCACCAATGTGATTTACATCATTGTACCCTAAAATAACTATAGTGTCTAGTATTTTAATAATATTTCTTTGAATAATTTAGGTCTTCTACATTTTTTAAATCAACTTTCCAACTTACATACACACAAATTCTAGAAGTTTGATTAAGAACACATGGAATCTGAGCCTGCAGGTGGCATGGCAGTTAAGGTGCTCAATCCCACATGGCTGACTGCAGAGTTTGAATCCCAGACCTGGCAGCTTGAAAATCACACTAGGCACATGTGCATGTGTGTCCAAAATTCCAAGATGAGAATGGAGGAAAAAGTATTGTAACATGGCCATCCCTGCTGGGAGGTGATTTCTCACTTTCTCTCTCTCTCTGTCTTTCTCTGGCCAGCACATGCACCCTATAGCAAAAAGAAAAATAGAACAACAAAACAAAGCCATTGAGCCTATATAAATATGGGCAGAACTAACATCTTAACAAAAGCAAATATTCCATTTAGTAAGTGCAGTGTTTTGTTATAAAATTTTGGATTAGTATTTTGTGTAACTTTGTACTGTTACGAGTTTACAAACATACAATGCATTTTATATATTCACCAGGAATGTAACATCTTCATCTTGTTTCCAACTTTAAGAAGAAAATATTCAGTATTTCATCACTGTGTTCTATGTTATCTGTAGGTTGTCATTTTTTAGATAATTTTTATCAGATTAAGTAAATCTTTTTACTTCTAATTTCTGGATGTTTTTATACTAAACAGATGTTGGATTTTATCAAATTATTTTTCAGTGTCTATGGAGTTAATCATGTTTCTTTTCCCTTTATTTGATTAAAGTGTATGACTTGTTTTTTAATGTTTAAAGTTAGACTGGAATAAATTCTATTTGCTATCTTGTTTAGGATTTTACATCTGTTTTTATAAAAGGATACAACCTTAGTTTTCTTTTCTTGCAAAATTATTGTGTAATATTGGCATCATTGCTATCCTGATCATGTAACACACACACACATACACATCTGGTAGATTTTAAAAGCATATAGCTTTTCAAGGTTATGCGAACAAGGTTGAATAGAAGTGGATCTTAAAATATATGCTAATTTTTAAGACCCCTTTGAGAAGTTTAGAAAAGACATCTCAGAAGTCAAGTAACAACTTAGTTTGAGCAGCCTACTCAGCTCACACAAATGATTTCGGTCTTTTAATTTTAATCACTATGGGATGAACCAAATAAAACAATATAGTCAGGCTTGCTTTGCACAATACCGTGTTAATGGAAATGCGAGTATATCTGAAACCTGTTCTCAATTTGCATTGGTACCATGGAAACTGAGATTGCTTACAGGTAAAAACAAGCAGCCCTGGATTCCAATATGTACTGCTTCCAGTTACAATATTGTACAAAGCAAGGACCGCCTAATTTCCCTCCAAAGTTGTATGTTAGCTACATTCCTTCCTTCCCACCAGAAAAAACTCATGTACTCTACTTTAATTAGGATTCAGTAAAAAAAAAAAAAAATGTTATAATTTCCATTCTGATGCCACTTTTGACACGTCGGCTGTTTGGAAGTTCGTTGCTTAATCCTGAAAGTCAGAGATTTTCTAGTTACTTTTCTGTTGTTGATTTCTAACTTGTTTTCGCTGTGGTCAGAAAACATACTCTCCATGACTTAAATCTTTGGAGAGTTACTGAGACTTGAAGTAAATGTCAAATATAAATAAGTCTCCAAAATTTCTAGAAATAGCCATATATTTCATTTCAAGAGTTATACCCAAAGAGGGGGCGCGCCCGGCGGAAGCCGGCGCGGGGCGCGGGAGAGCCCATGCCCCCGGAGCGGCGGGGGCCGGCGGCGCGGGGAGGGACACCC
>NW_006209381.1:157548-177277 GCF_000334495.1 Tupaia belangeri chinensis
TGTTAGGGACAATGGAGGAGGAAGACGGGACATGGCAGAGGGTGGGGATGGGGAATCTAGGATGGCAAAACAAAAGGCAAGGTATGCAGGACACAAAAATTGGGAAATCATTTGCTGAGAACATATATGTTGATGTGCTTGATTGAGCCAATGCACAGTGTATTTTGGATGGAAAATTCATATGTGTGTTGGGATGAGAAAAAAAAATTTATAATAAAAAACAAAGTATAAAAAAAAAAGGAGAGAGAAGAGGATAAAGACAGCAGTGAACAATAGAGAGGCAGGATGTTAATGAGAAATAGATATGGTTTATTACCTGTTGATGATGACATGTATAGTATTCTCAACTGAACCGGTCTGGAAAGTATTTCATGATGGGTGAAGTCTTTTTAATAAGCAAAATGAGAAATAGTGATTGACTGTTTAAAAAAAATTATAATAATAATTATTGGGAAAAGCATGGAAAAGATATTGAATGATAAAGCGGGGAGATTGATATCTCTGTATTGACTGACATGCATGGCATTCCCTTTTGAAAAAGCAATGGAAGTCAATGTAAAGTTATATGTAATCTAGTGTAATAGAAAGAAGATTATGATGATAATAAAATAAAAAAAAAAAAAAAAGAGTTATACCCAAAGAGAGATCTTCTCATTTTTATTGTTTACTGTTTCCATACATATTTAAATAAAAAAAATATTGCTTGGACAAATAACCTAATGAAAACAGTAGATGAATTATGTGTATCTATGCTAGTGGACATTTTTAAGATTGTGAAAAATGAAATTTAGCGTCACTTTATTTTTGTTCAAAAACTTTTGACATCCACTCATAGTTTTTTCATAATTTTCATTTCCCACAAACAGTTTCAATATACCCTTCAATGTATGTTACTATTCAGTAACAAAACCTATGTGTTATATTATTTATATTACTTGGACAAAATGAAATTATTGAAAAAAATGCAAAGTATCCTCATTTATCAATGTAGTAAACACATCTAATCTTGAAAAGTGAATGAAAATTCTTCTCAACCAATCTGAAACTGCTGCAGATTTTTTCCTTTTAGTATTCCAGACTTAAATATTGACGGCACATTGAGACAAGTATTTTTTATTTGCACTTTCAAATTCCATAACAAACTAGAATACTAATGCGATTTTTCTACTTCTGCTGTTCCTCTGCATTTGTTAGTTGACATCATATGAAAGCTAATGCTATTCTTACCTTAACTCCAACATCTGCACCAGAGTGAGGCCACCAGCCTCCTCAGGGCACCTGTCTCACACTTCTTCATCACTGTGCTTTGATAAAAGGCTACTCTTATAAATAAAAATAGAAATAAATAGGGATCAGGAGATGGCATAATGGTTATATCGCTGGACTCCCACATAGTTGACCACAGTTCAAGTCCCAGACCCAGTGGCTAAAAACTCACGCTGAGCATGTGTGCATGCATGCCCAAGATTCCAAGAGGAGAATGGAAAAGGAGAAATTGCGGCATGGCCATCCCCCCTGGAGGGTGATTTCTCACTTCTGTCTCTTTGTCTCTGTCTTACCAGTGAGCTGACACGCCCTATAGTAAAAAAACTCTCATAAATAAATAAGTAAAAGACCAAGTGATTGTGAATCACTTATATAGTCCACGCCCTCCAAAGAACAGATGTCAAGAGTGGATCAGGCATGTAAAGATTTAGGAGCTAGGTGGTGGTACAGTAGAAAACCACAACATGCTGCAAGGCTGACCAATATGGGAGGTTTCTGAGGTTGTATCCAGAGACCTCTCTGAGTGTAACAAGGCACACATGTGTTCATGAACAAAGGCTGGGGGGTGGGTTGCAGCATTAAGACCCTGTTGGAGGGCCCAAGAGGTGGCATAGTGTTTAAAATGCTAAACTCCCACATGACCAATCATGGTTTGAGTCCTGGACCTGATGGCTTGAAAATCACACCTGATGTGTGTGCATGCATGCCAAAATCCTGAGAGGAAAATGGAGGAGAATGTATTGTGGCATGTCCATCTCCTCTGAGGGATGATTTCTCACTTTATCTCTCTGTGTCTCTGTCTCTTTCTCTCACGCAAATGCATGAGCCCTATAGCAAAGAAAAAAATCTTTAAAAAAAAAAAAAAAAAAAAAGACCCTGTTAGAGATTCTGTTCTCTATTCTCTTGTCCCCGTTTCTGTCTCTCTTAGTCATGGGAGAAATAAATAAATACACTTCAAGAATATACCTGAAGATTGTATGCAAGTAAATACCAGTGTGACAGAAAACAGGGAAGGAGTCAGATAAGTCTGGGAGAACTATCAGAGTGCAAACAAGCTCGACTCCAAAAAGACTAGAGAGAGAGGTTGCATGGAAACACAGAAGGGAAGTTGACCAAAACCTTCAAAGCTCCTTTAGCAAAAGCAAGCTATGAGAGGAGTCCTGTGACTCCCAGAACTCTTTCTACTTCGATGTCCATCTCTGTCACGTTCAATCACTGGGCGAAAGCAGTCAGTCGAGAGGATGGGATGATCACAGGGCAGTGCAAAGCGGCCAGGGTCCCTTAGCAAGTACTTGCTCTATTAGAAGAGTGTGCTCTGTATTCTCCTAGTGTCTCAAAACTAATAGCATTTTTCTCTGATTACAGCTATTTAATTTGACAACTCAGAATGAAGTGAACACCACATTAAAATAAACCTTCTTATATAAATAAAACGTTAGGAGTATACTGCATAAGAAGACATTATTTGCCAAACCACTGGCACTTCATTTTATCATCACAACTCAAACAAAGACAGGGCTGTGTTAAGTTTTTTTTTTTTTTCATATAAAGAAGATGTTAGCAAGTGTATTCTTTAGGTGCTTTCTGAAAAGGAGTTGTTATTGCATTGAAAGATATTATTTCTTAAATTCCTAGACCACCTGGCCAGTGTTATGAGACAGTTCTGAAAATGGAGAATAAGCAGGTCTTTCTAAAAGAAAGAAACGTGTTTTTTTTTTTTTTCTGGTAAGTATATTTCTTATTTATGGCCCATAGCATTTCAAAACTTTGCTTTTTTCATTTAGTATGTTTGTATTTCTTTATGTTGTATCAAACTTCTTAAAATAAACATAAAGAACAAGTAGATTGTTCACATGTTGTAAAATGTAAGATAAAAAGGAGGGAAGCAAGGCGAGGGAGAGCTATTTTACATGTCGGAGTTTTATTGAGCAATTGCAGATATAACTCCAGATCTTAGAGCTACAATTCAGCATTTCATATTCTCCTAGAATATTACCTTCGAATTTAATCTTCACATTTTAACATCAATTTGAGTAAAGGCCATATGTTTAAACTTCATAAACTTAGTTTAAATTTTGCATTATGTTGGAAAGGTCTGTGGTCCCTAAATATATTACTGGGAACTTAGCAAGAAATTTAGGATACAAACATAAAACTAGACACCTACAGGAAACAGAAATATGGAGAAAAAAAAAGGCTCTTTTGGCTTTCTGATAAAAGTTTTCAAATCCGATTTGCAGAAATATCTCTGTTATTTAAGTTGTGTCTGAAGAAGTAGGAGAAATACACAGAGAAGAACAAACTCAAAGAGTTAAAACCCAATGCCCAAGACTATTAATATGATAAAGTAAAACTTTTAAAAATATTTATGACTTGCAGTCATTTAACATTTTGTATGTATTTGGTTGCGTGCCTGCTCTTTGGCAGGCAATATATTTAAATACGCTCTTCATCATGGTAGCTTCTGTCACATGTATTTATATATCGTAAATTAATCAGTTCCAACTGAGGATGTACTGTGTGAAATATACCAGACTTCAGAAACTTACAATGAAAAAAATGTAAAATTTTTCATGGATAATATTATACTGATGATATGATAAAATAATAATATTTGGAACATATAGGGTTAAAGAAAAGATAGAATAAATATTAACTTAACCTACTCCTTGGTGCCTTTTTAATGTGAATAATAGATCACTTAAAATACATAAATATAAACACCATTATGCTTTGAACAGATAAAAATTTGTTATCACTGTGGTAGCTATGAGGATCTTCAAAAAGCTCATGGGAAATGCATACTATGAAAAAACTAAAAAAATGCATAGTATGAATTTCAAAAATATTTTGCACCAACATAAACTTGTATAGTAATTTCATTTTATCCATGAACTTTTTGAAGTCCCTTCAATTTCGACCAACTAAGTCTAACTTTCCATTCTCCTTGGTATTTGGTAGGATGGCATTTCCACTCTCCTTTTGAAGTTAAATGTGGCTGTGAGGTTTCCATTAACCAAGAATTAAAAGTGTCACTTTCCAGGAAAGGCTTTAAGAGTTGGTGGCATGGGGCCAGCAGGTGGTGTAGTGGTTAGGGCGCTGGACTCCCACATCTTAAATCCACAGTTTGAGTCTCAAACCCAGCACCTTGAAACTTACACTGGGGGCCTATCCATGCATGCTCCAAATCCCGAGAGAGTGGAGGAGAGGGAATTGTGGCTTGGCCATCTGTCCCCCATCCCCACCCCAGGTGATAATTTACACATGCTCTATAACGACAATCTCTCAAATAAATGAAAAAAAAAGAAAAAAAGAGTTGGAGGCACGATGGTTAAGACACTCATAGTTCGAGTCCTGAACCCGGCACTTGAAAAAGCAGTACCCATGAATATGTGCCCAAGATCCCGAAAGGAGAAGGTATCACTTCACGGTCACCCCCTCCAGCAGGTGATTTTTCATTTTCTCTTTCTCTCTGATCAGCACATGCACCCAATAAGAAAAAAAAAAAAAGAAAGAAAGAAAGAAAAAAGTTGGTGTGCCGGGTCCCACTGCTGCCATTACCATAGAAACAGCTGCCGTAAAGAGGAAAGAGGACTCTTTTCCTGGCTGCTCGGTGGCTAAAATTAGAGCCCCTCTGGCTGCCTTGTAGGCATGCAGTTTGAGAAAGATATAAACTCTTACCGAAAATCTCTCCAAAAATATCTGAGAGACAGTAACTAGCCACATACAAGTAAAAAGTAATTACCTGATAACAATTACACACCTTGCAACCAGACCCTTGAAGGAATGATCAATTCTATGGCTGGGGCAAAAGATGAGCCTGCAGAATCATTAATGCCAGAAAACAAGGCAGTATGGAAAAGCCAGAACAATGGGGCAATGTCAAAAGCTCATGGGAGCCAATTGAAAGAACTCCCAATGGCCAAAGTGGAAAGAATTAGAGCAACAACAACAAAAAATAATAACACAGCATTTCATTATATTTCTTTCTTTTTTATTTTTTTTTTTTTTGAGAGGTTTTTGCTATAGGGCCTGTGCACTCGCCAGAAAGACAGAGAAAGAACGAGAGACAGAAAGACAGAAAACAAGAAATCACCCCCCGCCCCAGGGTGTTGGCTACACCGCAATCCCTTCTCCTTTCTCCTCTCAGGATCTTGGGCACACACACACACACGCGCCCGGCGTCAGTTTAAGCCACCCGGTCCGGGACTCAAACCGCGGTCGACTACATGGGAGTCCAGTGACGTAGTCATTATGCCATCTGCTATTCCCAACATTTCATTGTATTTCAAAGTATAAAATAAATATCCAATAGTCCATATTTATATAAATAAATCATTGAATATTTAAATACATGGAGAACACAAGACAAATTTCCCTTAAGGAAGAATTCTAAATAATTTATGTAGATACTCCTGCTCCCCGAGGAGGTGAAGTTCAGCTCCTCACCTATTGCAGGTGGTGATCTTTTTCCAAGTAGTACAATATAGAAAGGCACCTGACAGGAACAAGTTCATGGCGTAAAACCTGACAAACACTACTTTTGCCAAGTGATTAATATTAGCATCATTGATGATGTCATGTTGATAGCATAAAATATTGTTGATAGGGACCAACAGGTGGCGTAGTGGTTAAGGGCGCTGGACTCCCACATGACCAACTGCGGTTTGAGTCCCTGACCTGGCAGCTGGCTTTCTCACTTTCCCAAAACTCTTTCCTTCTCTGGTCAAATTAAAATAAAATAAATAATAAAAATTTTAAAATACTGTTGATAAAAGTTAACAGTGGCATTTCATCTCTGTGAGCTTCCTACCAAAACAAAAACAAAAAAAATCCATAACCTAAGAAGAGGAAAACAGGCAAAAACCTAATTGAGGGCCATTCCTACAAAATACCTGGCCAATATTTCTCAAAACTGTCAAGGTTAAAAAAAAAAAAAAAAAAAAAAAAAAAAAGCAAAGGAAGTGTGAGAAATTGCCACTGCCCAGAGGAGCCTAAAGAGACACAACGAAATATAAGCTGGTGTCCTGGACAAGATATGGGAACAGAGAAAGAAAGGAATGGATACACTCCAAATAAAGCATGGTGTTTATACCAAACTACTCTTTCTCCCCTGTGTGAAATGTCTTGGAAAATGCTGTTTTATGCAAAATTTTACATCTTATAAGATAACTAAATACATTCCCTATCTAAGATGAGCACATTCAGTTGCTGACTAGCAACTGAATGACATCAGTGCTATTTGCATATAAATAAGAGATGTGAAATTAAAATCACATAGTTGATCAGAGCTCTCCACATATATGTCAACAAAGTCCATTAAGAAAATTATATGGGGTTCAAGTTATCATATCATCTTAGAGTTCCAAATGGAAAGTTGGAGTTTTTGTGGTTTGTCAATAACTAGGAAGTAAGACAACCTTCTAACAATGATCTAAAGTCCACTTTTTCGGATAAGGTTAAAATGAACCATTAGGACATAAATTCAGACCCAAACTAGCCTTTCTCATTATAAGTAGGCAAACCACATGCCCTCCTCCATATCAATCATCTCTAAGCTGTGGACTAGCAAGGTTGTATGTCACTGGTTGCTACCTATGAGCTTACAGATAGATACTTGCCACTTAGCCCTGCATAATCAATTTACTTTCAGTCATTGATTTTACTTTTCCAAATCAGTCACATCCACATAACCAAGCTATAGGATTAGGTGCAATGAAAGAGATAGAGAATTCTAAAA
Organism: Tupaia belangeri chinensis; assembly: GCF_000334495.1. Classification (NCBI taxonomy): domain Eukaryota; kingdom Metazoa; phylum Chordata; class Mammalia; order Scandentia; family Tupaiidae; genus Tupaia; species Tupaia belangeri. Next base: position 164,555 of record NW_006209381.1, read on the forward strand.
TATAATTTTCATCCTTCAGGAGATTATAACCCATTGCCAAATTGTGGTAATGAGAAAAGGACATAATACCTGCCTTTATAAATGTTAAAACATGCAGGTAGATCAAAAGAATAAATCCTGTGATCATGTTTCTTGGCGTCCTTATCCATTCCCATCTACCCACAAGTACCCAGAAGCATAACATTTACACAGACTATACTAAGAAAATATTTACACTTACTTCTTCCCCTTTGTTCTGAAAGACCATGTGCATCACTTCTTTGATCCATCCCACTTTTAACCTGGAAGTGGTAGTGAGCAGCAAGTCTTCAAAAGCGTACCTGGTGTCTTAGATCATTTTTCGTCTCATTAAAAGAAATCATTGAGACTAGGTGATTTATAAAGAAATGGAGGGGGAACCAGCAGTTAGCGTAATGGCTATGTCGCTGGACTCCCACATAGTCAACCGCAGTTCGTGTCCCGGACCCGGTGGCTTAAAACTCACGCCGGGCGCGTGTGCGTGCATGCCCAAGATCCCGAGAGGAGAATGGAGGAGAAGGGATTGCAGCGTGACCATCCCCCCTGGGGGGTGATTTCTCTCTTTCTGTCTCTATGTCTCTCTCTGTCTGTCTGGCGAATGCATGCGCCCTACAGTGAAAATCTCTCAAAAAAAAAAAAAAGAAATGGAGGTTTATTTATTCAAAATTTCAGTGACTGAACCTCCAAAGAAATAGGCCTGGCATCAGACTGACTCCAAGATGGCAAACGGAAGTACAGATGATGGCAAGCGTGTGTAGAGAGGGAACATGAAGAGCAAGCAACTCTCTTTCATCAGTTCTGACATGAACTAGAACTCACTAACTCTTAAAATACACTGTTAATCTATTCATGAGAGTTTTACCTCCATAATACCAGAACCACAAACAAATTTACACCCACTTGACCTCACCACCTCCCAACATCAAATTCCAAGACATGAAATTTTGGGGGACAAATCATACACCTAACTCTGTCTCTAAGGAAGCTTTGTGACTTCAAACTAGGTAGTCACTCTGAAGTTCAATGTCCTCATCTAGTAAATTATATTAAGAACGGGATTGATAGCATTGTTGTGAGGTTTAAACTAATGCCAATATGTAGATAACAGTGTTTGGCCTATAATAAGCAAAAACATTGGTTATTTTTCACAGTTTATTATTTACTTAATTTATCATTAATGTACATGTACATGTGGGGATGAGAAGGGGAGAGAAAAGAACTCTAAACAGGGTCTTACCATGCTGTGATCACCCTTCCTTGACCTCAAGCTCACCAGGATCTCCTGGTGTGTTTACAAGTTCACCCAGGGATCTAAATCTGCAGTCAGTCTTGTGGCTTCCACTACTACAGTTCAGTTTGCTACTGATTATGCCACCAGCCTGGGCCAACATTGGCTATTATTATTATTATTATTATTAATTCCACAGTTAATTTCTTCCATTTCTTCCTTGGACTCAGAAACTAAGCCTCAGGCAAAATGCACCAAGTTCCTGTAGCCATATTGTACCTCAGGGGATAGGCAGCCAAGTCTTTATCCCTATGTTCTTGGTAAACAGAATAGGTGCTACTTTATAGTGTATTCATTCTGCTCAGAGTTTCATATCTAAAGTCAGACATGTATTCATAGCTGTGTATATATCAGCTGAACTTGCTAGGGAAAGTAGATTATTTAAGAAATGCTGTGAATCAAAATATAGGGAAAAAAGGAATGGTGAGGAATAGGGAGGAAATATATATACATATAGATGTATGAAACTAGAAATAGAAAATTATCAATGATAACATGCATGATTAAGCCAGAGCACATGCGCCCTATAGCAAAAACTCTCAAAAATAAAAAAGAAGAATTCCACTGGGCCTCTGGACAGAGGTTGTGTAAATGCAGTATATTCTGGATGGGAAATCACATTTCGTATGCTCTGATGATGCTCAGTGAATGAATGTAAAATTAATTAATTAAAATTTAAAAAATCTATAAGGAGAATGTATAGAATTTTGGAGGAAGGAAAACTGCCTTTTCAATCTAGCGGAATAAAGTAATACAAAATTTGTTACTTTCCTAAGAAAACATCATTATATTTAAATTCTACTTATAATGTTGCTTGGAAAATGCAAACCAGGCCAAGCTATGGTGCCACACAGATAGTGCCACCACTTGAGGGGCGGGAAGCCACAGGAGAGGCCCAGGTTAGGCTCCTGAGCCAACCTGAACACACAGAATACAGTTGCATGCACCTATAATTCTAGCTAATTGCGAGGCTGGGCAGGAAAGTTGTGACACAGCAAGATCCTCTCCAAAAAACCTAGGTCTATCTTTCTCCCTTTCCTTCTATCATAAAAAAATAAAAAATTAATTAATCAGAATAACTTTGCCTTAGATACGGGTCAAAATGGCAGTATGGTAGATATTAATGTTATCATGTTCTCAGCTGGACTGGTCTGAGGTGTATTTCATGTTGGGTAAATTCTCTTTACAAGCCAAATGATGTATAGCAATCAAATGTTTTAAAAAATAATAGGAATAATAATTTTTGAAAAGCATTTCATCAAAAAAAGACAGTATGCTGTCTTAATCCATGTCCTCTTTTTATGAAAATAAATTCTGATGTATAGCCAAGTTTCATACCTCGAAACTTGGCTGAAGCCAATTTTGTCTTGTTCTTGATAACTCACTTTAAACTCTGTATTTGGTTCATTCTTGGCTCCTGAAGAGCCTTAGGATGACATTTGGCTAAAGGCAGCCTCAAATTTTGACACAGAAGATAGGAAATCTGAATAATAAAAAGTATATCCCTGTAAACAGAGTCATCATCAGCAAACCATACACAAAAATATAAAAATAATAGCATTCTCTTTCTAAGGAATTTAAGCTATTTGGACACCTAAATTGCAAAAACATCTACCTAAAGGAGTATGCAGCCTTTGCTGAGGCATAGATGTGATTTGGCTTTTAGTGACAGGGATAATTTATATCAGTTCACAAATTAACTACCAGTATGACAAACATGAAGTCAGTCAGTATGCGACGTGGGATATTATTAAATAACTGTCATCCTGTAGTATGTTTAAATTAGTTCATTTGTTTCAATTCATTAATTTTTAAATTAATCAGTTCTATATGTTCTTTCCAAAAACTGGAAGTATTTTCCTGCAGCTCAACATTGCCCTCCTATGGATTAAAAGCAATAATATGGTATTTCTGATGTATTAAAAAAAAGAAATGGGAAATGTTAGTTCTGAGGCACAGGTTTTAAAGGATGCAATTAGTCTCAATAAAAGCTCACACAACTGTCTCCAGCCTCCTCCCTAACATGACTTTATCATATCTGAACTCCTTTTTCCATGAATCAATTCTCTGAAGAAAGTTCCTATCTTCCTGTGATCTTGTGGGTGGGCACCATTACAGAAAAACGAGCCACATCATGATGAATCAGCACTTATTTCGCTGAATCTGGCTAGTACTTAGAGACATCCCAGGGTGAGTTTTGCCTACTAGACATTGAATAGTACCTAAGGTAAAAATCTTCAAAACCAGATAATTTTGGGAGGTAAGGTGAGCTTAGAAAGAGGGAAACTTTCCACTAATCAAGAGAAGAATAAAAGTGCTTGTCAGTTTCATAGCCAATATTGTCCCACAGAAATAAGCTCGATTCTGTTGAGAACTCCACTGGGGGGGACCAGCAGTTGGCATAATGGCTATGTCGCTGGACTCCCATGTAGTCGACCACAGTTCAAGTCCTGGACCCATTGGCTTAAATTCACACCAGGCACGTGTGCGTGAGCACCCAGGATACTGAGAGGAGAATGAAGGAGAAGGGATTGCGGTGTGGCCATCCCCCTTGGGGGTGTGCGATTTCTCGCTTTCTGTCTGTCTCTCTCTGTCTTTCTGGCGAGCGCATGCACCCTATAGCACAAATCTCTCCCAAAAGAGGTTGTGTAAATCAAAATCAAGCACAGCACTTGGGCAGAGGAGAATTATCTGGTGAGTCTTAGGATGGGACTGATCAACTGGATCAAGAAGAAAAACGAGAGGGCATTAGAAAAGTGATATATCTTTTTAAATGGCTCTTTAAGGCCCAGCCATAGTGACACACCCTAGTGCAGAAGCTGAGGCCACAGGAAGGTCCAGGTTTGATTTCCAGCCCAACTTGAAATCTGGGCATGGTGGCATGTGCCTATCATCCCAGCTACTCAGATTAGGTAAGAGGATCAACACGCAGTAAGACTGTCTTAAAAATTGTAAACGAAAGCACTTGAGAATCTCATGTCTTTTCTTGAAATAACATGAAGGATGCTGAAAAACAATACACAGCCCTAGAATAGTTACATTCATACAATGTACATGAAAAGAATATGCCTTAATCATTATCAAATAAATTACAAGTAAGCTTGGGATAAATTGTTTTAAATTTGGGGGCCTCAATTCCCTCATCCATAAGAGGGTATGATTATTCCTATTTTGCAAGTTTGAGAGTATCTAAAGGAAATAACATTGTGAGCCTACCCCATGGCCTGGTGGTCGAGGGAACTAGTTCCCGCATCATCAACTTCACAGTTCAAATTCTGCCCCAGCAGCTTGAAAAGCACACCAAGTAGGTGTGAATGCATGCCCAAACTCCCAAGAAGAAACTAAGAGATTGCTGCATGACCACTCCACATTGGAAGAATACTTTCTCCCTTTCCCTTTCCATCTCTCTGTCTCTCTCTGGCATGCACACACATCCTCTGGCAAAAAAAAAAAAAAAAAAGGAAAGAAAAGAAAAGAACTAAAAGAAAGAACATTGGCAAAGTCCCTCACTAGTGCATGTCTTGATGCAGAGTGACAGCTTTATAAAGAGGAGCTAATAAGCAGTAGACATGATCATCATCTAGATTTTAGATTCCATCATGTCCTTTTACATGTATTATTTAATATTGAATACAAAACTACGATTGGGGTTACTTCTCAGTAGTATGGCTTCTCTGGAGTCTTCAAGGTGGAGAACAGAGAGATAAATCTATTAGGTCATTGGGAAAGTTGTGACATGTTTTTCTATGACAAAATGTTTTATGACTTTCCCCAAAATCCAATCGCTTAGAAAATTTTAAAGGACTTGGGACCAGCAGATGGTGTAATAGTTAGGTGGCTAGACTCCATGTAGTCAACTGCAGTTCGAGTCCTGGACTCTGTGGCTAAATTCACACTGGGTATATGTGTGTGTGTGCCCAAGTTTCTGAAAGAATGGAGGAGAAGAGATTGTGGCGTGGCCATCCCCCCTGGGGGGTGATTTCTCGCTTTCTATCTCTGTCTCTCTCTAATGAGCACATGCACCCTATGGCAAAAATCTAAAAGAAAAAAAAATCTTAAAGGACTTAAAGAGAGTAGGCAACACATTTATAATCTCAACACCAACTCACAAGAGTGGAAATATTTACCAAGACTTTATGATAAAAACCCACACCTATAATTTAACTTAAGTTTAATTATCTCCACTTTAATCCCTTTCAATAACAAGAAAAAAAAAAAAAGTCTTTATTCCAAAAAGTCTTGGTGAGTCAATTGTTAAGAGAAATTAGAGAAATAAGACCAAGACCTTCATTTCAAGGTCAAAATGTTTGTTTTTAAAAGTCTTGTCTGGGGGACCAGCAGAAGGCATAATGGTTATGTTGATGGGCTTCCACATAGTCAACCACAGTTCAAGTCCCAGACCCGGTGCCTTGAAACTCACACCAGGCACAAGTGCATACACGCCCAAATTCCCAAGAAGAGAATGGAGGAGAAGGAATTGCAGCTTGGCCATCTCCCGTGGGGGGGGAGGGGTGATTTCTGAATTTCTGTCTCTCTACCTCTCTCTCCCCAGGGAGCACATCCACCCTATGGCAAAAATATGTTAAAAACATAAATAAATAAAGTCTTTTCTGAATATTTTATATTTTTTCTATGGTTTATTAATGTACTAAGATTTGTAGCTCAATACTTACTACACAAAGCCTTCCTTGGACTTACCAGAGAGGCTCCAAACATACTCATTAATATCATATGTGTCCTCTTTAATATCCAGCATGTTTATGTAAGTCAAACACCAGCTGTAAGCCAAGAAGGGGAAGGTGAAGATCTCAGTTACTTAATCTCCAATTACAGAAATTGTTCTGAGGCAAAAGGGAATGTCAGGCATTTCCTGCAGCATTTGCCATAGATAAATATAAAATGTTAGCAGGTGATAGTAACCGTCTCGAAGGACACTCTCCAAGAAAACAGAAAGAGAACGTAAGACAGTCCATGAAGTGAGTTGAGGTATTGAAAGTTAATTTTCAATGAATTATAAGGCATTGTTATAAGCCCTTCACATAAATTAATGCATTTAATCATTATAGCAAAACTATGAAACATGTATGTATTGTTATACACATTACACAAGTTAGTAAACAGGCCCATGGGAGATAGTTTCTTAAAGATTACACATCTTGTAAGTGAGTGAGCCATATCAAAATCAAAGATGGACAGCCCATAGCTTAGGGGTTAAGGGAGCCAGATCCCACAGGGCCAACTGACCACAGTCCCACCCCAGCTTCAGCAGCCTGAAAAGCATGCTGGGCACATGCGTGCTGTGCCCCATATGCCAACAGAATGGAGAGAGGAAGAAGAGATTTCAGCACGACCAGACTCAATTATGAGGTGCATTCTTCCTCTCTCTGTCTTTCTCTCTGGTAATCATGAGCACCCTCTGGCATTTAAAACAAACAAAAAGACAAAGAAAAAGCCAATATTCAAATCAGAGTTGTCTGGTTCTAGCGCCTGAGTTCTTACTACTTTATCATAATCCTTTTTTAAATCATTAAATATATTCATGCATATTTTTTCTCTTAAAATACACAATTCTATAATATCTTTGTACTAGTTGGAGACCCAGTAGTAATAGCTATTAAACTTTCTCCCTCAATAAAGTAAAGCTATAAGAAAATATAATTAAACTTGTACTTCATCAGGAAATGAACCAATAAAAAATAATACCTCCTGTTTAGGTGAGAGAGGCTTCTAAAAATGTGTTTTTCTGATGTATAAAGTCTCCAGGAGAGCAATGCAGAGGGCCCGATCCCAAGTCACAGACTGGAGTTGCTGCTGCAGATAGCAATACATCATCCCTGATTAGATGCTGTGACCCAAATCTACTCTGCTCTCTCTTTGAGATATGTGAGAGTAAGCAATTTCCACTGAGTCATGACAAGGGGCAACCACCATTGGCACCTACAGAAATCAATACCTGTTCTAAGAGAAAGAACACCTGTACCCTAAAACTAACCTAATCTAGGAGTAGGATGGAAATAATGAGAAGGTCAGAGTTAACATCACTTTCTTCTTTGTAACATTCAAACAAATAGGCTTTTTTCCCTTTGCATCAAATAGACCTCTTTTCCTAATGCCTAAGTCCTACACATTAAATAAAAGGAACACTGAAAAGAGTAATTTATCTCCAAAAAGGAAATGGTCTGCTTTTATAATGCTTTAAAGAATCACCACTCAGAAACAGAAAAGGCAGTCAATTAGAAGGTATGAGCCTCAGACACAGTTGTCGACCTAGAATCTCGCCTTAAGAGTCATGGCTGTACACACTAATCCTGCCTCTGGAGATAAACTTTCTATCCTAGCTGTGTAGATTTCTTTCATGAAGTGTATCTGAAAAATGGTAACAAAGAACTTCTCACCTTCGATAATATTTCTTATAACTCAATTTTCAATTAAATCTATAATGTTGCAGGACGTATTGGTGAAAACTATTTTTTTCTTTTTCTTTTTTTTTCTCCATAGGATGCATATGGTCACTAGAGAAAATGAGAAATCAGCCCCTAGGGGGTTGGCCATACTGCAATCCTTTCTCCTCCATCATCGTTTAGGATTTTGGACGTGCACGCGCGCACACACACACACACAGAATGATTTTCAAGCCACCAGGCCCAGGCTCAAACCGAACAGTAGTCAGCTGTGTGGGAGCCTAGTGCCTTAACCACTGGGCCACTTACTGGCCCTGGTGAAAATTATTTTAGAAGAAGTTAAGTATTCCTGTAGTTGTGACCTTAACAGTCAACAAAGGAAACTCTTTAGAAGCAGGCTCTATGTAATCCTTTCTTTGTTTTCTCTTTCTCCTTCCTGCCACTGAGAAATATGAGAAGGGAAATTGAACACAGAAGAGGTAGGCCAGCCTAATATTTAAATGATCAAAAGAAAAAATGGTGAAGATGTATAGTATAGTAAAATAATATGAGAATTTAATAGTGTTAAATTCCACAAACAGGAATAATATTTAAAGGACTAAAAAAGAGGGACCAGCAGTAAGCGTAATGGCTATGTCACTGAACTCCCATGTAGTCGACCATGGTTCAAGTCCCGGACCTGGTGACTTAAACTCACACTGGGCGCATGTGCGTGCATGCCCAAGATCCTTCAATAAAGGGATCCTCTCCCGAGAGGAGAATGGAGGACAAGGGATTGCAGTGTGGCCATCCCCCCTGGGGGGGGGTGATTTCTCACTTTCTGTCTCTCTTGTCTCTCTGTCTTTCTGGCGAGCGCACACACCCTATAACAAAAACCTCTCAAAAAGATGGATAAAAAGGAAAGATGATGAAGAAAAGGAAGAAGGAAATAAAGTACAATGGGATGAAAATTGAGGGCAGGAGATAGAAAAACAGATGAGAAATGGAAATGGAGTGAGGAAAATCTATTGGATCTCTTCCCCTAAAGAATTAAGAAATCATTTAGAACTTACTTGAGTAGAAGTTCATTAAATTTTCAACTATCTATATAGTTTGCTTTGGTTGGGAGGATATGATACTTAAAAAGAGAAGCCAGATCCTTTAAAGAAAGATGTGGAAAAATACATGGCGTAGAAAGTCTGCCATCAACAAGGGCAATCTGGAGAAGAGAACATCTCTGGTTGTATTAGTTCAGTCTGGTCTTGTACTAAGGTTTTCCAGCTATCTGCCAGGCTGATGAATGGCAACATATGTCAGAAGTAATGATCGGTTTGCCAATTGAGAATTACAGGCTTGCTGAGATGAAAGGAAAGCCTCAAAGAGATCAGAAGCCTAGAATCCCCCAAGTTTCAAACCTGAGAGTTTGCTGAGGTCAGAGGCATGAATGTTGACGGGAGTCCAGGGGCTACTGTGGCAATTTGGAGCACTTAGGCCCCATGGAAAAGAGGCATCACCACTGAGTTCTGGCTGTTTTTACCATGTGACCACCCAGGCTCTGCATTGCCAGATGGAATTTCTCATGACAGGCAAGAAACATAACCCATATATAAAATTACTTCATTTTTTTAATCCTCCAGATTATCTTATTTTTTAAAGAATTATTTATTTAATTTCATGTATTATATTGTTATTTTAATTTGGTATAGGATGCATGTGCTCACCAAAGAGACGAGGAGGTGTAGAGAGAAAGTGAGAAGGCAAGACGCCAGCTCCAGGACTCAAACGATATTGGGAGGCCAACACCTTAACCACTGCTCCACCTACTGGCCCTAGGTTATCTTACTAAAATCAAAAAGGAAGGGAAGAAAGGAAAGGAGGAAGAAAAGAAAGGAGGAGGAAAGAAAGAGAGGGATGGAGAGAGAATGAGAATTGAATATATCACACCTATGTGCTAGCGGAGTTGGATGCCATGCAGTATTTCAGTGGTGAGCAGCTCACCCAGGAGTAAAATGGGCTTGGCCAAGGTCACTCAGTTAGTTCATAGCGGAGCCTGGGGCATGCTAGGATGCTGGTTTCTTTATTCCCAACTCAATGCCTGCCTAACTTGTGCAGATTCCAATATTCTCACAAATTCACACTGAACTTTTTACTTGTCTCCAAAGCTTGGCAGTGCCTCGCTCTCCTTAGCAGATTGGTTGAAAAGTCTCCAGATGAACTCCAGCCCCACAGCCAAAGTCGCCCTGTTTCCATCAAGTAAATCTTCGATCTGGGAGGCAAGTTGGAAAAGAAGGTTAAGCACTTTGATGTTTTATGGAGGTTCTAAGAGTTGGAGTGAGTGCAGCTGAAATCTTTCCTCCACTCGGGGCTTAATGTTTTGGAATCTATGTCTTTTCTTTCTATTCAATATTTCCAAAGTGTTGGTGCTGCACTGAATATTAAAGCAGCTCCGGGATTACAAAGATTTATCAAAGACTTTTTTTTTTAAGTGCTCTGACTTTACACACAGGCAAAACCTAGAGTCAAAAGTGAAGATTATAAAATGTCAAAGGGACAGAAAGGTGATGAAAGCTGAGAAGAAAAGGTCATATGGAATAAACAGGAATTTAACACTATCGAATACTCATATTATTTTACTATACTATAAATATGGATCAGAAGGAAATTTGTCGTAAAGATCCCTCAGAACACTTTCAATCATACAGAGGAAAAAAGTTTTTTGTTTGTATGTTTTCTTTATTTTATTAATTATTATTATTAATTTGTTGTAGGACACTTGTGCTAGCCAGAGAGAAACAGAAAGTGTGAAAGCAAGTCACCAGGTACTAGACTCATGGCCCGTGGTCCGCCACATGGGAATCCAGCACCTTAACCACTACACCATCTGTTGGCCCTGCAAAAAAGTTTTAAGACAATATTTGAAAGTTAATTATGTGAAATAAATGGAAAAGCACCTATAACTTACACCTCCTCAGTGTCGAAACTCTCAGTCACTCAGCATCAGGCATGCTTGTTTTATATCCTAAAAATACCTCCTCTGCAGCATTTGACTTAGTGAATTTCTAGAAAAATATCACACAATTAAAATTCCTTTAAGAATCATGACTGGGCCAGTAGATGGCAATAGTGGTTATGTTGCTGGACTTCCACATGTACAGCAGTTCAAGTCCCAGACCTGGTAACTTGAAAATCACAACAGGTGTATGTATATGTGTGCCTAAGATTCCAGGAGGAGAATGGAAGAAAAGGGATTGTGACATGGCTATCCTCCCAGGAGGTGATTTCTCACTTTCCCTCTCACTGTCTCTCTCTCTCTCTCTCTCTTTCTCTCTCCCCCTGTCTAGTACACACACCCTAAGACAAAAAACCTCTCAAGAAAAAAGAATCATGACTAATGTAATTATAATTATTTACATTATGCCTACTTTTTTTTTTTAATTTGGTATAGGGCACAGGCACTCACTGGAGAGAGAAAAAAAGAGAGAGTGAGAAAGCACCTTCCTAGGGGAATGGTCACACCACAGTCCTCTCTCCTCCATTCTCTTTTAGGGATTTTGGGCATGCATGCACATGTACCTGCTGTGCTTTCTAAGCTGCTGGGTCCAGGACTCGAACTACACAGTTGACCATGTGGGATTCAGCTGCCTTAGCCATCATGCCACTGGCTGGACATATGCCTGCCTTTATATCAGTGATGTTTACCATTTAAATACACGAGAGACTGCAGGAGGGAATACTTGGTAATACTGAAAAGAATTGATGACCCCAGTGGTTCTGAGCGCTGTTTTCCTCTTGAAAGCTGATGTTGTTATTGTCATCAGCTCTTCTCTTCAATGACTTGGAGACTTTGATGAACACAATAAAGAGCTATGCAAAAAAAAATGGAGAAACTTTTTTTCATGTGCTTTCAATTCACAGAGTTTAATTAAATTAAATATGGTTCATATGTTTTGTATTTTCTAACTAGATCTTCAGAGTTGTCTGCTTTTACTGACAGCTGTAGTCGACAAAATACCAGAGTCTTAAGAAGGGCAAGACATATGTGTAGTATTTATGATTAAAATGGCAGAAGGAAAAAATAACCATCAAAGCGACAAGAAAATGGGAGGTGGAATTATTTTTCTCTACTATTATGAGTAAACAGTCTTCCTTTCAGTCATCAAATTCATTTCTGAAAATGTCATTGTCACATAAGAAACAACACATGAATGTGTGCCGAAATGCAGAATACATCTCATCATCCCTCTCTGGCAAGGTCCTCTCCTCCTGCCTTGCTTTCCTACTGAAGGAGCCTACATCTCAGCCTGTGTGAGAGCCACGGAATGAATCTTTTAGGGAGACTGAGAAATAAGAGGCCTCCCCCTCAGTTTGTTCATCCCTGAATAACTGGTTTCCCTGTGCCACAGTTGCTCAGTTTCTGAGCCCATGGAAACTGCTTCCTCTCATTTCAGGCTCTATCGGGTCATTGGGATAGTCATGTTGCACTTTTGCATAGAAAAAAATACACCATCACTTTCCCAAGCTTATATTTTCTGGGAGTGAGGATCACAAGGGGCTCATCTAACCCCATTATTTTAAGTATCAGCTTTCACTGAAGATTCCCATGTCTACATCTTAGGTAAAGCCCCTCTCCTGAACTTAAGGCACATATATTTATTATTGATGCCTCAAAAGCCCTTAGAATTCACTACCACCAAGTGAACTCATTGTCTTCCCCTGAACACAAACATACTTTTATTTTATTCTAGTAACTAGAGCTACCATCCACCCAGTTTCCCAAGATAGAAACTTAGTCGTAAGCATCAGCTCTTCTCTCTTACTTTTCTGTCTCTTTATATCTGATCAATTACATATTTCAGTCTTATTCAGTATTTGCCTATAATTTTCCAAATTTTCTTCTTAACCACATTGAAAGACACCCTAGTGTGTTTCCTGAAGTATCACCGTAACATCTTAACTGATATTATTTATTTGTTCCTTTTAAGCTTCTATAGTTAACCCATCTCTTTAGGAAGATTGACCTTAAAATAATGAAATAAT